>NW_025939062.1:0-26535 GCF_000764305.2 Hyalella azteca | reverse complement strand
GTGACTCGAAAAATAACGAACACCACAATTGGTTCTCTAAGCATTCACTGTTCCGTGAATACGCGCTGCAAACGACATGCGGACTGCAAGATCTTTCGCGCTCGACTGACTCCGCGCTCGACTGGCTCCGCGTTCGACTGACTCCACTACAGCGGCTCTTCCTTTATATAGCCCCGCTCTACCGTGTAGACCCACCCTCGCTTGAATTCTCTGGCGGTTGGCTTCGAATCTTTAATACATATAGAGTTGCGATCCCTACTAATTCCTATACTAATTATATCCTCCTTTGCCCCCTAAAAAACATCTAAGCCTAGCGTGATGATTTTTTTCAATCCATCCTCAACTACAGAACAATCGATTATATACCTCCTATTAACATGATTCAATTATCTAGGTGCATATATCCCGACCTACACAGCTTTCACATCGCCCCTCCTTTCCCTCACTCTCGTCTCCATGTTTCGCCTCCCCTCGTTCAACACCGGTAATTTCCCTCGACATGCGTTCTGGTTAACTTCCTCTTGTTAATCCCCCTGCATACCGCATTATAAATGGAGATATGATCCTAGAATAACGCATACAATATAGTCACCGATAGGCCTCCTTAAGTACCCTAAATTTACAACTAAAACCAAAGCAACCCCCAAAAAATATTAACAAAACAAAAAAAAATATATAAGGCAAAATACACATTCAATACAAATTTCCTACTGAAATTCAATTTCTGAAAAGTTTCAATCATGTGGCATTGAGTTATAAACGCTTATTAAAAATATATGTCTAAAATCGATCCGCACAAAGTTCATGCTCAGCAAAAAAAATATCAGAAAAATATCTGTTTGATAAAAATATCCATTTGCGCACATAAAAAAAATCACAAAGAGAATATAATTTTGACAACTAGCAAAAAAAAATAAATCACAACAAACGATAATTTTCTGAACGTTACACTATACCGTGCAAAAAAAACGGTTTAGATGAATCACTAGAAATCACTACACAAGTAAAAAAAACAATATTTCTGCCTGCCTAATAGCCTTTTATCTCTAATTAACAATCAGTAACTCATTAATCACCCTTATCGAATCTTCGGTAGAATTTACCCAGAACAATAATTTTTTTGAGACATCCTGAATAATGATTTTTCCTCATCTAAAAACATTCTAAAGAACACCAAAACGGAAAGTTGACTAGAAAAAAACAGAAACTACCTTTTACTGACAAGTTATCATTTCAGACGCTAAAATGTGTAATCACTATCTCAATCTTACGGCATCGAGTTATGCAAGAAATTCCAATTTCTTCTTCGCGTTCGTAGGTTTAAGGCCAAGTGGAGGCCTCTTGGAAATCAAAGGACTAATGAATGAGAAGGACAGAGGGAGAAAGGATATCTTCTGCCTCTTGTAGGCAATTCTAACTTAAAAAGAGTGGAAAGAAGGAAAAAAAACATTTCTGTACTTTTGGCTTCTGTTTGAAGTCACTGTAGGTGGAAACTGGCCCGGTGGACTTCCTTTTGGGGGAAAATGCGGGCGCTCCCTGAATGTAGTTCCTCTAAATTCCTCTCCTCAGTCCGTCCTCGGTTTTTGATTGGTACATGTGGAAAATGAGGGTTAAGTACATGTTCACCTTAAATTCTTTGCCACCCACAGGTATAGGACTCTTGAATTTTTGACCGCGAGATTCTTACGGGGATTTTAGTCTAAACACTGAATGAGACTTTGGGTCCCGATACGGGGTCACGTTGTCGGAACTGGCTTTGACTTTAACTGATTACTGTGAATGTATGAAACGAGTCCCATCCTGGGTCATGGCAGAAATACAAAATAAACAGATTCTGAAATTACATCCTTAATAAAGAATCTTATCCCTACTTCAAAATAAATCTGATCGCAAAGTATGTATAGACAGTTTCAGTTATATTTGATATCGTAACCATGTAGACAAAAATATATATATCTATCATTTATAATTCAATCTATGGTACTCTTAACATGACCCAGTTGTTCGCTCTTATGACCACGTGACTCCGTACTTACATGACATTCGTTCCGTGAACGTGGAACCCGTCGTCCTCTCTTGTACATAAAGCTGCGCTAGTTCCGGCCTTTCTTCTAACAGGAATGGCCCGGTTCTGTAATACATCTCTTGGTAAGACACGGTACAATTTTAACAATGTCGTAACCTTAAAATTAGACATCTACATACATTTAAATTTTTATCCTGTCAGTTCTACTACGCTCCATCAATCGACCGTTGTTAATTAAATTCGCTAGTTTCTCGTACCCCTTGAATAGTCTCTCCCTCGAGCTCCTCTCTCCCCGTTCTCTCTCGTTCCGAACTTCGTTTTCTGCGAGATTTTCTTCTTCCCTACAGCTGTACTTGCATGCCTTAGCATATATCGCTGCGTTCGCCGCGCCGCTTATGGTTGCTCCGTCCTACTCTACCTATTGCTCCGCCTATAGCTGCGATTACTGCCGAGAACTCTAGCTGCGGTTATCTGCCATGCTCTGCTACTGTCCTTACTCTCCTGCCCTGCCCCGCGCGCGCCCGTCTGACCTCCATCATTGTTTCCCGTATTATTTGCTCGCCAATTTTTGCTTTGGTAGTTATAACCTGGGCTGCTACGGTAACCACCGCGACCTGCTTGACCTCCCCCTCGACAGTAGCGTTGTACGTGCCCGATCTTGCCGCACCTAAAGCACATGGGAGCGCCCCGAAATCCTACGTGACGGTTTGCCCCGGGAGCCTCGCTTGTCGCTTGCCTAGCCGCTGGTGTAAAGCTTCGCTCGCGCGCCCTAAGCGACTCTCCTTCACTACCGTAGTAATCTGGCTGGTCATCGTGAAAGCAATAGTCGTTTTCGGGAGCTAACGCCCCTTCCGTTTGACGTGACCCGAACGATTTCTCGTAGCCGCAAGCCTTCTTTAAAAGCTTTGTATATCCTTGGGCAGCACTCGCCATGAGCAGCGTTTGATTTCGTGGAGGGAGTCCATTTGTGAAGATTTTTATCATTAATCCATCGCGCGTATCTGGTCGAGCAAACTCCGGTACCACGTCCCTGTATTCGGCAACTAACATTTCCAACTTGCGCGCGTTTTGTCTCATTGTGTTATTTCCTAATCGTAAATTCATCAATCGTAAATAGGCATCAGCCGGAATTACTTCTTCTTGTAATCGCTCTTCCAGGAGTTCTTTAATTTCTTCGTAACTCAACTCCATAAGGCCGGGTGTGCAGCGCAACCAAATGTTTGCCTCATCTTTACAAAGGCTTACTATCATGCGCCTTTTCTTGTGGGCATCTCATTCCTCAAGTTCGGCTCGTTGTTCGAATGACCTTAGAAATTCGCCGAGGTTGCCTTCTCCGTTATATGTTTCGTGTCGCCCTACTACCGAAAATTCTAAGTCGTTGCGATTGGCCTCCATTTTACTTTTGTTAATTTGCCCCCTTTTCTTTGCGTAACCCTAATTCAATTCTATTCGCTCACCGTATTCTAGACAATGCAATCTGTAACGCGAGATGAAACGATTACACCTACAGCAACGCATACGCGAGAACTGGAGCCTATTTATAAAAAAAACTTGACCGAGAGAAAAAAATAATAGATTCGCACCCCACGAGAGATAAAATATTTGCTGTGTCTGCGGAAATTTGACAGAAATAAGACGAAAAAAATGTAATTCGTACAACGAGACTATAGCGATCTCAACGCCAATAATATTGTGGTGTTCGAAATTCTTAAAAAAAAAATAATCTGACCTCTGCGCGCCCGTAAACAACTACGGTAGTTTAGATATACGGCAAAATTTTAAAACTACGGATATGGTGAAACTGCGCCCAAAAAAAAATGTCAGACAATTCTCGTACGGATATATTTCCCTTTGATGCAATTTAAAATAGTGCACTAAATTTCTCTAATTAAAAGAGCTAACAAGTTGAAGTTTGAGCCAAAGATAAAAATTTTGACCAAAATACTCCATGTACTGACAGAGACTGCACAATAATATATTCATTTAAAAACTATTTTTGATAAACTTTAGGGTAATAGAGGACCATTTGTGGGGCATGACAGGACCATATTTGGGGTAAGATAGGACCGTTTGTGGGGTAAAACAGGATCATTTAGTGGTCCTGTCTTACCCCATGTCTGGTCCTTTTTTACCCCATTTTATAATACATGTCAGGCAGTAATGGTAGCAGGTAGGAATGTCTAGTATGTCTCAAAAGTTGCTTATTACTTGAGGTTACCTGCCTACATCCACAAACCTGGCCAAAAATTTTTTTGTTATTAGATAGAGCTTATTTCCCAAGCAGGGTTAACTATTTTATGACCCATCTTTACATAGGTTTTCTTTAAAAATTAGCCAGAAATTCATTATTTGCAGAAGAGGGTTGAAACAAACACTGAAATGACAGGCAATGATTGCTCTAACATATACTTTTGTCAAATTAAATTCAGTGCAATTAGAATGCACGCCATGGGCTGGTCCTTTCTTACCCCATGAAGGCTGCGATCCTGTCTTACCCCATTTGACTATAATTTAAGGTATACAGAAAGCTTTTGACATTACCTATGTGGTAAAACTGCGCGCCAAACTAAAAATTGTCAGTTAATCCTCGTACGGATTACGGATATATGAATATATTTGCGCGCCTTAATTTCCGGAAACGAGAGAGAGATACGGGACCCTCTAGTCAGTAAATCTTCCCCAAAATATTATAAAACCCGACACAAAAATCAAATAATACACAGGAAATGGTTTTCATGCACATCCATATACATAAACAAAAAAAAAATTCCTTTGTTAATTTGTTCGCTGTTTGACTAACCCCACACCTTGAGACACCACTGAATAAAACTTGGTTTGTAGGTTTGTTATAAAGTCTAAGACTTCCTAATTTCTCACTAATATTTACCTCTTTTCGAGATCTTTAATCACTTCTAACGTTGCCACGAGGTTAAATCAGAATTACAACTTCCGTATTAAAATTATTACGTTAATTCATCGATTTTCTATCATCTGATACAAATTAGAATTTGGTCAGGTTACTTTGGTCAGAGTGGCTATACTGGCACGATGATAATACGGTTCTCTTTTTGTCAAAACAGCGAACTAGTTAGCAAAGGAACAATGACAACACATGGAGATAAATTCTATAGTTACTATATTATAGGAAAAATCTAGTCTAATACAAATGGGACAGTCGGCGTAGCGAGACGCGAATTTTACACGGAATAGTTCTATACTGCAGCAATAAACAAAATCCCACTCTAGTCCAAGGCTCGGGCCCTGATCTTGTGAAGCTTTGACAGATTTGACACCGGGGAAACTCCCGACCCAGTACTGGTTACAAGATACAAAGTCGACCTATCTACAAAGTTATTTCATTGCTAAGTCACCCGTCTACGGTAACAAGGACCTGACACAGCGTGAACAAATAAAGTGGCTAAAACTGCAATGCTATTTTCTCAAATTTTCACAGATGTACATCACCCGAGATCTGTTGAGACGATCGCGTCCGAGACGAATCTGACGGTGAAGTTCCGGCGTGATTCCAAATTCTCAGCAGTGCTTACGTAGCGTTCCTCGATGACTACCCGAATTTCGTGAGGGCTTATTCGCTACCCGCGCGGGGCGTCGTATACCCGCTTGTTTTCAAACCGTCGGCTTATCAAATCTTCAACGGTTCTACATATATTCCCAATTTTGAGATACTATGAATTTCTATACTAATCAAATATACTGAATAATTTCTATCCTAATTATATTACTAATCAGGCTTTCAACATTACCGAGCGGATCCAGGAAACGGGAGAAAGAAGGACAGACACAAATGTCTCTCCACCTGTGGCCAAGGTGGTCACTGCAGCACAAAAGGCATAACCCAAGAGCAATTCAGAGTCATCCTCCTAATTAAAGCTTGAGCGAACAGGCATTTTGAACGTAATTAAACAGAACTGAAAATAAGAGTGATCAATCAAACGACAAACAAGAATTATAAGGTGTGGCAGCGAATTAAAAAAATACCAAAATACGTCCATGATAAATCGGCGTGTTCGCCATAAAGATCCAAAGCCTTCTGAACAAATCACAGATCTCCATTTATTGCCAACCAAGATAAAAAGCAAGCTAATTCGATGGCCCACAAAACGTGGACATTTGTTCGAGCATTCACCCAATTTTAATTACAAGTTCACTTCCTCTTTACCTCATGAGGAAGTTCGATCACATTCGTTTCAGCGTCACCGTCAAGGTACCGTTTCAAAACTATCATATCACCACTTTTTTTTTTTCTCCACTTTTCTTTGAACGATTGATTTGAGTACTATCTGCACGTACTGAAAAAATCAAGCTAATTTTGAGCGGTAACTATACTATTCACACTCAATGCTGCCTGGGCGCTCTGCTTCAGCAGACTTGAGTATCACGGAACGTAGTCAACACTTTTCAATTATCAACGCACAATAAAGAAGCAAATGAATTCTACTGATCATGCATGCATCGGATCATCAGACATTAAGATTAAATGGCTGATTGCAGGTAGCAAATAAGTTTTGGCAAATCAATTATACCGTGCGTTATATGATCATGCTATCAGTAAACCTTAGCGGAAAATGGAGCGTGACCGTTAGTGACAAGTGATGTCCTTTTTATTTTAAACATATCGATAGCATGAGCGTCGACTGACTTGTGAAACTGACAAACAAAAATTAATTATTCCAAAATTCTTTCTTGCTTGACGGTGCGTTCAGAAACGCGGATGACACATTTCCATTCTCAATGCACAATGAAGAAGCAGAAACTTCCACTGACCATGCATCAGATCATCAGGGAAGAGACATCGAGCTTAAAATGGCTGATTGCAGGTAGCAAGTCTGCCTGATGGTGAAAACCATTAACTGAAGCGCCATTTGAGCTTGTGCGTACATGAAGACTTATTCCGGTACAACACAGACAACTTAAATAATTCAGAGCATTTTCCCGTGGTGCGTGGAGAATTCACAGGCCTAGTGAACACCTATTCTTCTTCAGCTCATTTTAATTTAGCAAGCGTCTTCATCAGAAAAAACTTCGGATAACGGGCATAAGCAAATTAATCTTATTAAGACTAAATTATATTTTCGAATAAGCTATCACTGGTGCTATGAAGTACAAATCCAGAATACAAAACAGTGCGTGTGAAATGATCATCAATTTTCGCGAAATGCAAGAGGCTTTTGAACTCATGCTTTTAGGGTGTGATGGTCAACGTTTGGACTCCTGGATGATTGTTTATATAGGAGTTAGCCCTGAAATAATTCAGAGAGATGATGTGATCAGTCAACATGGATGAGTGTTACATGAAATTATTTCTGTTCAGATTAAAAAAGTAAGCGTCTTCGTCTAACAAAAGCTGTTCGTTCAATCGATGGAATATTATGAAAGTAGGTAAAGATATGCTAAAGAGAAATCTAAGCCCTATTGATCGTGTATATATTTGGTAAAAATTTAATAGAACGAGAAATTTATATAAATAAAAAAATTGGGGCACTGCAGAATACTAACATATCCTACATTTAACGTGCAGAAAAATCAAGAGACATATTATTCGATTCTTAAAAACTATATCTAGCGATTCACCAATTGATTTTTCCAAATTCATATATGTCTGGGTGCAAGGGGGGTTTCGGTGGTTGCTTGATTTTTGCATCCACCCTTTTTGCAAAATATTATCCAAACTATTAGGAAACAAAAAAAATCAATTGTGAATCGTTACATCGTGATTTTACGAATCGAATGGTATACTTCTCAATGCTGTAACTTGAAAATCATAAGAGAAGATAAATTTTTAAGATGGCTTATATTGGAAATTTAAATAGTTCGGGTAAAAATAAGTAAAAAAGTAAATAAATAAGTAAAATTTATTAAAAAAAAGAAGAATATGTCGCCAAAGTTGTTTGATATTGTTTCAGCTTTACCATTGCCAGTTAGTTGCACTTAGGGTATATATACCAGCACGCGTCTTTAGACTTATTCTTGACCAGTTTAACGTGAATAATGAGCTATAAATGAGTCTTTTTTATATTTATATATTTAAAATTTTTTTATTTTATATAGGTTCAAAATGGCTTAACGCAAAAAGCAATGCACGTACATCCGTGGTATTTGCTTTCTAGAGCGCGCATCGTTTGTAGCTTTCAAACGAGTGCAAACACTTTGCAATTAACGCACAGAATGAATAATAAATACCATTTTTAAAATGAAAATATGGATATATTATTATAAAATGGCAATTTTATAAGTACAAGACAACCTTACGCAAAAATATTTGCATATACATCCATGGTAGTAGCTTTGTTGAACGCGTCTTGTTTGTAGCTTTCAAACAAGTGCAGTTTGCAATTAACGAGAAAATAATGATCTATAAATACAGAATTAATTCAAAGAAATCTTTGTATTGTTAAAAAATTTTCATTTTATATATTTTTGAAATTTCTTTACGCTATACTAGAGCATCTGATATAATTTAAAGAAATCTTTGTATATATAATTAAAAAATGTTTATTTTATATTTTCTGAAGTGATTAATCGAAAGCAACTGACACCAGTTCGTAATTACAATTAACGCTTGAAAATGATTTTTTTTTCTAAAATTAAAGAACCATCTCCTTGCTCGCATCAACCTTATTTGATTTTATCCCCCGGGGACGTCCAATACTTGATAATTTTTTTCAAAAGCTTCTATTGAAGATTTAGAAGGGTTGAATTATTTTTACATATAATTTTACTGAATATACAATAAAAACCTGATCATGTTGGATTGCTAACTATGATATATGTCTTGAATGCCAATGAGCACTCACCGGCATAGACATGTATACCATGGCAGCACAGTTCACATGAATAATTTCATCCATCTTCACATTTATTCAAGGAGAGTAGTGTTGAGAGATGGAGCGAACAACTTGGTTACTTCGATTCATTATAATTAAACAAGTGACATTCATGGAGCAAACTTCAGATGACCGGCATTCAGCATTACTACAAAGGTTGACTAAGGTTATAAGGTTGACTTTCACATAAAGATTAATGTCAACTCTGTTTTATGATGAAAATCTCACATTAAGCCTCAAATAGCATCCAGTACAATTGTATCGTTCTTTATGTGTATTACGTACGAGAGTTTACACACCGATGTGTATCTATGATGATAATCATGGCTGGAGACCTGCCTAGAATTGGAAGACCGTTGTAATGTGATGTGTACACATGGCTTAAACGTATGACCGTAAGCTGAAGACCTATCAACTGAAACTGTGAATCTGTCATGTAGCACACATGCAGTGAATAGATATTTGCAATGATGTTTGTGATTATCAAAGACAAACAAACCACCTTTCATCGCCTCCAGCCTCGTCGTCCTCAACCTGCGAGGAACCTCAACAAGATTGCGAGCTTCAAGGCGGGCAGACGCATACATAACAATGTGGATATTAATCGAACGACAATTGAAATGGGTCAGCCATTATTATTTACATTGAATTTATGTGCTCGTGAATGCCTGCATCCAAAACAAAAGATCGGCAACTCTCGTACTACTCGACAGTTGGGAGTAGCAGTTCTTTGGAGACTCAAGTCATTTCGATAATCGCAAAGCAATAAAAAATTATAACATAAGTAACCTTAAGTAATAATAAGTAAATAAGTATATATCTGAGTAAATACAACGCCAGTATAATATATTATTATATTATTCCACTACTAATAAAGTAATATTATTGAAATAAAGTCATTTCCCACCAAAAATCATCGACGCACTGCGCGCATAGACTTAACAGCTCCGCACTGCACAATTACTGCCAAAGCACTTCTATCCTAACAACACAGATAACAACCTAACTTGAACTCGTCGCACACAAATATGAAGCCCTAAAAGCTACAGACAGTGTAAATTTACTAACCTATTGATGAATAAGAAAAGAAATGAACAAGCGAGTTTGTTGACCAACAATATTACGTTACATGCATTTTCCTAGTACTCCTGTGAAGTACATCTGAGCTCTCAGACGCTTATTACCTCTTTCAGCGTCGCCGCGAGGGCGACATTTCAAAAATAGTTTCATTAATGAAACGCACAAAACTCACAAATTATGCGCGGATGATTGGCCTCCATATTGCTCCTTCTGAACAGATGAAACCAAATTTGACCGGTAACTACGCTATTCATACTCTTCATCAGTTGAGCACTAAGAGCCGGCAGACTATCATGGCTGCACAGCTAAAATGACTCAAACATTAATTCTAGCTAAGTATAACATAATACTATTGTATTATCAATGCACAATAATGAAGCAAGCGACTTTCATTGACCATTCATAGGATCGTCTGTGGAAAAACATCGAGCCTGTGTGATTGATAGCAAGCAGGAAATAAGCTTTCTCTTATAAGGTGTACCTCGTACAGGCAGATTTACTTCGTGACAACACAGAAAACATGAGTTACAATACTTCGTGACAACACAGAAAACACGAATAACAATAAACATTTAGCGATGGTGAGCAGCGAGTTCACAGACTCAATGAACACCTGTCTCCGATCAGCGCATCGTAATAAGAGGCTTTTGAGCGAATTGCAAATTACCGGTATAACTAAATTAACCTTGCATGAATAACTGATATTAGCAAATATGCTGTCAATAATTAAATAAAATAAATTGAATAACTGATGCTAGAAAGATCTAAATCTGGAATAACAAATTTCGCATTCGAAATAATAATCAATTCGCACTAAATTCAAGTAACAGGTTTTTCAAACTCGGTATTCTAACGGTCAGTAATCAACAAGCGAGTCGAATCAAATTCACTTTAGTCTTGACTTTCTGCCGCTTTTTACAACGTTTATTCTTCTGATGGTTTATCTTAAAATTTGTATCGTTAAACTAAATGTGAATCTTTTAAACTGCAATAACCGCTGGTACGCAAACGCGTACGGAATGTTCCTATAACAATGTATAGTATGATATCGGTTGGTAATAATAGTATGATTCTAATCTGGCGATAACTGGCAACTATTTGTACCCGTTGTAAATATTTTTAGCAAACCTTTTGTAAGCATAGTTTTTAATCGTCTATTTCTTATGGGCTCCTATGGTTTACTTGTTCATCAGACCTTTAGAGTATAAAGCTAGTCAACGACGTATCAGATAGTTTAGTGCTGGATCAGTTGTTCGTAGCCCGCGTCAAAACTGCCCACAATATTTCGGTGCGTTGAGTTATGCCTTCTTATAACTTGTTTATAGTTTTGATGATTATTTGTTTTATTTGAATATTATAAGAATACATTGAAGTTTATAGGGTTAATATATTTATTTTTGTTCTTACAGATACAATTTTTCAATCAATAAAAAGGAAATTTGTTATTGAAACCGTGGTTATCCTAAAACCTGAACGCGGACTTACGGCAACCCAAACTCAAAAACGGAAAGCGTTTTTACAGTAGCGAAATATTGGCAACCATCCAGGTTTTGTTTCCTGAAATGATTTCGGCTGCCAAATCAGACTCGACACGTACCAGAGAATTCCCGTCAGGTCCTCTTGGTGCAGTTACTCGAAAGAAGCGTGAGATCGAGGAACTTTTGCATAGCCCTGAGACCAACATAGAAAAAATTAAAGTGCTTTTCAACGTATACCTGGAGAAAGTGGAACGTCTTCTCGAAGCTTGCAGTGAATTGAGAGAAAGGGAAGATTGCAGGCAGGATGGTTAGATGCCATCCACCTGCTTCCTGCTGCGCACTATTAAATTCAAACGGTGCATTTACTTGAATCACTAATTAACTATTATTGCTTTAAGTTAGATAAATTACAATTAATTCTACTTAAACCAGCTAAAATTATTTGTTTGTTCGTGGTGCGAGAAATGCTTGAACATCAACATATCCTACATTATAGGAGTTCTTTAACGAATAACGCAATATACAGTTGCGTAAGTCTATATTCCAAAATTGCTACCAGATCGGTGCGTCACATTTGAATTTTGGCTGCAAAAACCGCGTACACTGTATATCAGCTTGACTTGAACCCTAAACTGCAGCCGAACAAATATTTGCTATGAGAAATAATCATCCAAACCTCCATTCTTGTTAGACAGTGCGTTTAGAATCGCAATTAAAACTTTTTCATTATCAATGCACTAGAGTAATACAAGCGACTGAACATGCGTCGGATGAACAACATAGCGACATGGAGCTGATGTTTGTGAAAGCTTGTGGCCAGGAACCAAAAAGTTTAAGTGGATTTGAGCAAAATATTTGTTCACACTATATATATTTAACGGGCTTCCTCACACGTATAAAGGAAAATATTAATAATGTTCAAATAATTGCGTATGAGCTCGAGCGCCCACATATATGTTTTGTTTCATTCACTTCCAGTAACATAAATATTATTCAATTCAATCTCTGTTGAAAGGGACTATGTATGCCTCTAGCCTAGAATTTAAACAACGCTTGAAATGGCTGGAAATCGAGTGGATGAAAAATTGCATTTCCAGGAACTGGCTATTTTCTATTATTTTGTGCTGTTATTGTGCTAGGAGGCAGCTGTAATGACTGCCGTCTAGGCTGATTATGCGCATGAGAATGCATATCGAACGTAAAATTGTAGAGTTTTGTTGGAAGAAACGGTGGCGTTCTAGACTTAAGAACAGCGTAGCAGGGATACCCGCCTGGTTATTTCATCATACAAATGTTCATATTTTTTTTATCAGATCATTATCAAGCCTTAAAGCCTGCAAATAAAGCACCAACTGAAGCTATATGCGCACTTGGCCTCAGTATGGGGAATTTGAGCGCATGTACTAAAATAAAATAATATCTTAAAATTACAGAAGACTGTAAGATACATATGGTGAAAAATTTATACTTCGTGATTTAATCAATTTTTATCTCCTAATTACCACGTTTTTTATTACCATGTTTTTCTTAGTTTCGTTTCGTCTCTGTCTGTCATCAAAAATTCAAACCTTAATTTGGAGCACTTCTTAAGATCCTAGAAACTTGAAATTTGGCATGCATGCTTGTGCTGCATAACAATTCAAGATTTGATCATCAGAAGTAATAAGTTTATAGTTAAAAATCGTTACGTTAATTAACTGACTTTTGCATGGAGAGAAAAAATTCACGCTTGGGAATCGAGTTTTTCTGCCGAACAACGAGAGTTTTAGCGTGCCGTGCTGCTGAGAATTAGTTTTAATTATTAAAAGTATTGAACTAAAAAGTAGAAAATAAATAAATTTAAAACCCATTTTAAAAACCACGTTTTTCTGGTGGTTACAAAAGTAAAAACAATGAAATAAAACAATAAAAAACTTTTAAAAACCACGTTTTCTTAACGAGAAAAACATTAAACTTTTTCAGTGAGTTGTCCTAAATTTTTTCTAGACCTAAAATGAAGTCTAAAGTTTATTTTTCAAATCTTATGCTGAGAAAAGACAATAAACGTGAGGCGAGCACGTGAGATCAAAACACAAAACAAACGTGAGACCTAAATATCATATATTTTGAGGAGCTACAGATTAAGTATTATGAATAGAACTTAGGAAATTAATGGATGTGTCTTACAGCCCGCCCCACGTTTTTTGTGTTTTCTCAGCAAAAGATTTGACAAAATAAACGTTAGACTTCATTTTGGGTCTAGAATAAAATTTAGAACAACTCACTGAAAAAGTTAATGTTTCTTTTTTGCTCGTTGAGAAAACGTGTTTTTTAATGTTTTTTTTATTTGTTTAATTTAAATTGAAGTCGAATGCACGAAAACTAATTTGCTATTTGCTACAGCATGATTCGCTCAAATTCTTCATGCTGGTGATCCAATGTCAGGGGAAATACTTTCAGAAATACTTGAGAGTTTGAAATCTGCCAGCCAATCACTGACGGCTTTTCAAGCTAAACTCAAGGCGAGAATAAAATGTATAAAAAAATTTTTAAAGACCACGTTTTTCATGTGGACTAAAAAGTAGAAAATAATTTTTCGGCAGCTACTGATCTCTGTTTGCTTTTAAAGTTGGTGAAATATCGATTGCAAGATTTGATCATCACAAACAGACAGACAGACAGACGGACACGAAAGCGAGCTAAGAAAAACGTAGTAAAAATATCGGTCGCTACGTGAACTTAGCGGCCACTTGTAATTGAGCGAATTTTGATGGTATGACCCACGGTCAGCGGATTCGCTTGCTTCAACATTGTAGGTTGATAATGGAAGATCAATAAATGAGTTTATTCACGCCGTTTCTAGTATGAATGATTGTTTCGAATGACTCATTATGTCTGCATAGCCAGCCATGATACATAATCAGCCTAGAACTTAACTTCAGCTTAGTGAAAATAGCGTAGTTATCGCTTCAAATATTTCCAATATGTTCTATAAATCAATTACATTAGCAAATGCTGGAAATACTGTAATAGAATTTAAGGAATACTATTCGGCGCGTTGTCCTAGCTGCGACGCAAATGGGTATAGTGCTGGTGGTGGAACTTCAGCGCAATTAGTGGTGCAAGATGGGTCGCATGGCAGCATTGTCGCCTACCTCCAATAGAAACGATATACTCTATATACAGTGAAATTGTACGATAACTTTCTAGCGGGATCAGATCAGCTTTGCAGTTATTTCTTATCACTTATTTATCGAACCCTACAAATCGTAGTTTTGACCAGTACTATATTTATACACTGTTTTTATTAACGAGCGGTGAGTTGATCCAGTATCCGCCGAGGGAGCGACTCACGTGTCGCAAACGGTAGATGAAACGTTTCGAAAATCTATTTGATCTGACGGAGCCTCTGAAACATAATCTGATGATCTTAATAGCCAGGATCATATTCAACGAAATTTAACTAAGTAATACACCGAAATCAAAGAATAGTGACGCAGTACAAGATTACTTGAAAGCTATCGTTACCGAGTAGCATACTGGCCGTATATAAATATCTGTCATAAAATTTATGAACATCACCCAGTCAATCAAGTCTCGATCGACCGACGGAGATTGATGTGGTTCGATCAAGAATATTGATGCAGATTCCTGCTCGATCGACGAAGGCAAAACCCAATTTGGAGTCGATAATTACAGGGGCAATGTCGCGGGGCGAATAATCATCATCGAATAATCTGCATCGAACGGTGTCGAATCTACAGTAGCTGAAGCCGAATCTGCATTAATCTATGTCGAATCATCACTGATCTACGTCGAATCTATATTAATCGTAGCCGAATCTCCATTAACCGATTTCTGAATATTAGCAGTTTTTACACCCTACTGTACAAATATAATAAATTTTCCATAACTGAACGAAAGTTGAAATAAAATCAGATCAATATAAAACAATTTACTTTCATAAAATTCACATTACATGCGACGCAGAAATAAAATCCACGCGTGTGCAAAATATTTCAGCGTGTGCAAGAAACATACTGTACACGCTGTCATGACTCCATAAATTAATAACCAGTATCAGTCTTCTGAATACAATTCAACAGGTTAATCATGGTTGTTACTCAAAGCAGTTATTCGTTAAAAAAGTTGAAACATAGAAGCAAACTATGACATGAGATGAAGTAGACAAAAATAGGAAATAATAATAGGTTTTATCGAAAAATAGGTTTTTGCAGTCGTAAAAATTTAACACCGGTAATAACTCTGACCGTGAAAACATTTGGCTCGTGTTTGTAATACACTTTGATTTGATTTAGGATTCAAAGAACGCATGCATGAAGAATCGAGTTTCAAACTTTATCCCAATGAAATTGATAACAAATTTTATCAACTCATCAACAAACTTCATCAACTCATCAACAAACTTTATAAACTCGACCAACTTTATATCAACACAAACTTTATTAACTCATCAGGGAGACGTCCAGCAAACTTGAAAAATAAAAATGTTGCGATTGCGTCATAAAATTCCTATTATTAAAGAAATGCTTGTAAAATTGCAGAAATATATAAGAAACTCAACCACTAAAAAATAGTGACATGTGTCAAATTCTTTCTGATCAACTTATTTCCTTCAATTCAATATCAAATTTGTTCCTAACTAATCAATCACAGTTATTTGTAACATATGAAATTTATTTACACAGCAGAAGCGAGTAAGATTAAATTAAACCCTCACCTGAAAATTAAAATAAGGTTCTTATTTAGCAAATACAAGCAAACCATCATTTGACGTCCCCAGCCTCCACGCACTAAACTTGAGGAAGATTACGAGCTTTAAAATGTTATTTATTCAATGTTATTTTAGCAATGTGTTCACAAATCATAGGACTGTTGAAACCGGTCAGCCTCCTATCTAAGTAGGAGGCTACGTGGTAGCAGGTTAACGTACCTCACGACGATGGCGGCGCACGTGAAGTATGTAGGAGGCTACATACGTGAAGAATGTAGGAGGCTACATACGTGAAGTATGTAGGTGGCTACATACGTGAAGTATGTAGGAGGCTACATAAGTGAAGTATGTAGGAGGCTACATGCGTGAAGTATGTAGGAGGCTACATACGTGAAGTATGTAGGAGGCTACATACGTGAAGTATGTAGGAGGCTATCTTTCATTGCAATCCCTTGACCCACCTTAAATTGACTAGCGACCCGCAGTATATTTTACAGACAATTAAGAGGCCATATATGAGGAACACTTTGAAGTAGAAGTAAGGGCAGACTCTGAGGCAAACAATGAACAACGCAGTCAACACATCTCAATAATCTTTGTTAGCCATGAAGTTCCAACGCATTCTGTAGTAACCACAGAGCCTTATTCATTGATAACTGTGAGGAACAAGAATTAAAATTTATGATCATATAAATTAGGAGAATTCTTCTAACATTCTAAATAAAATTTTAAGCTAAACTCGAGGCGAGAAAAATATCGATCGCTACGTGTATATTGAGCGGCCACTTGTAATTGAGCGAATTTTGATGATATGGCCCACGGTCAGCGCTTACTTCAAAATTGTAGGTTGATAATGTAAAAATAATAACTGCGTTTCTTCACGCCGTACCCAGCAAGAATAATTGTTTCAAATGACTCATATTGCCTACATAACCACGATACATAAGTCGGCCTAGATCTGGAATTCAGGTTAATCAAAATAACGTAGCTATCGCTACATATATTACTAATTTGTTCAGTAGGACCGGTCCCGTCACCAATCACCTGTAGTTCGTAGGTATATATTGAGAAATACTTGCATGCTTAATAGTTTTTAAGGCGTTGCCATGAAGGCAACGGAAAAAGAAGAAGTGTTAGAATAGATAGAATGAGAGCGCTAGTATTTTAACCACATTGGTCGCACTGCAGTCATGTCGCATGTCTCCAATAGAAACGATTTACTCTATACGGAAATCTGAATTACAATTTTTTGGCGTCATCAGATCAGCTTTGTAGTTATTTCTTATCACTTATTTATTGAACCCTACAAATCGTAGTTTTGACAAGTACTACACGGTTTTTATTAACGAGCGACGAGTTGATCCAGTATCCGCCGAGTGGCGACTCTCGTGTCGCAAACTTGAGATGAAACGTTCGAAAATCTGACATCTGACGGAGCCTCTGAAACATAATCTGATAATCTTAATAGTCAGGATCAAATTCAACGAAATTAAACTAAGTAATACGTCGAGATCAAAGAATAGTGACGCAGTAGAAGATTGATAGAACACAATCGTTACCGAGTAGCATACAAGCCGTATTTAAACATTTGGTCATTAAATTTCTGATCATCTAAGAGAGGCAAACCATCTTTCGAAGCCTCCAACCTCCGCACACTCCAGCCTCCAGCAGGTTAGTGTACCTCGTGAGGATGGCGGTTACTTCTCACGACTTGGCCTCAATGGAGGCCTCAAAGGAGGCCAAGTCAAGCCAATTCCATAGTAGGTGTAATAATTTTATTTAACCAAGTCCTAGCGAATCGTGTCTTAGGGAACCTAGTAGACAGCAGAGGCACGGGGCTCCCGCACATCTGTGATTCCCATTTGTTTGAAGCCCTGAAAGGATGGCCGGGCATGGTTACCTTTCGACTCTTTCAAAAATCTTTATTTATTTTTTGAGCAATCACTCGTACAGCTAATAATAAGAAAGATTCTTGCTATTTAATCTTGCACAAGTAAGACAGCCTTCACTCTATGAAATAGGCTGCGTGACTTTAATGAATTTGTTCAGTAATATTGAGCTATGGAGTTGCAGTGAGCCAAATTGAGCTTTTTCAAAATCGGTTCAATCACGCAGCGTATCAGAGCTTAGCACAGGTTATACAATTAGTGATTAGAACTAACACATGAAAAATACGTACGCTTTTCTAAGACAATTAACAACGAAGATTTTCTTAGCCGTACGTTCTCATAACTTGAGCAAGAATTGAGAGCAATAAGCAAGCATGGAACTGAATAGCACGCTTTCCGTGCCGCATTTCACTACTGGACCGACACTATCTGATCGCTTCCCCGGCTTATACTTTAGGTTTCTATACTTTAGATTTCTCTCTCCTTTCATTTAATACTCATCGTTTTACATACTTTTCATTCTTCAATTTAATGGGTTATGAAAATTCATGTACGAGTCAACTGAACACACAATTTATAAGCATTATTCAAGGCTGACTTAAGTAGATAAGTATTAGGCGAACGGAACATCATTCATCCATAGTTCACATATTATGTTAACAATGATCGACATACATCAGTTGCAAACTGGATATTGTTTCGAACTCGACTTGACTTCTTCATACCTGACTGGTGCTTCAATTTTTTTGCTAGTCATGTACCTATTGTTTTGCCTGCGAAGCTTTTTTAGCTTATGGGCATTCACCTGGAAGCCTTGCTATTTTATTTCACGTCTCTTTTTATTTTTTCATTGTAACGTGTGCTCCTGTGTGAATAAATAAATAAATCATAAAAATCATAAATCAATCTATAGCATTGATCAGTTTTTTAGAACCTATTCGGTAATGTCGGTTACACGAAAATTACTCAGAAAAACGTTTGTTTAATTGTGATGAACTGATGTAAGAGAAGTGTTCACTACGTCTCTCAAGTCACTGCCCTGCATGGTTAAATGTTCAAATTATTCATGTTGTCAGTTGACGGGGTCCATACGATAAATATGTTACTATTCCTCGTTATTCCTCGAAGAAGCAGCAAATGCAGAGAATGAAGTTCTGTAGATGCGGTGAAGCCTGTTAAAGTTGAAGCGATTGAGCACTCGATTGATCTATTCCTTTGAGCGGCTGAAGGAATCTTTGGCTGCTCGTAGCATAATACAGGACTAATCCGTATCTTGATAATAACGTTGATGACAATTTATTTGCATTGCATCGTACAAATACTATAAAGGAAATTTTTATATTGACTTATTTATGGCTCAAATTCCTCTCAGATGTAATAAAGAAATCGTGTTACAAAAATACTTGAGTGAATCAAATTCTTTTATCTCATTTATTTGAATAAAAAAATTTATTTAAAAAAAGTTATATAAAAGTTATATTCCGTTAGGCAACCACTCAACATGCCTAGTATATGAAGCTACGTCAGTGGTACCCAAACATTTTCTGGTCGAGTACCACTAGGAGGTCCCGTACAGCCGCCGCGCACCACAAGGTACCACTGCACAATACTAAGACTGCATATTAGCCGTTAGAGCGTATCATTAGTTGCATTTAATCTTAATTTAAGAGATTATTATTATCATATCAATAATTATATCTGAATACAACGGGGGTTTGCTGGGACCAGGTGGGTGGCATATGGCAACAGAAGAAATCGTTGCCAGATTATCATGTGTTAGGCAGATAACATTATTAGATCGATTATCTTGTGTGATTACATATTGTGTGTGATAACATTAGGCAAATCGATTATCTTGTGTTAAGCAGAGAAATTGAAATAAAGGCTTTGAACTTTACCGAGCCGATCGATAAGATGGGAGAAAGGAGGGACATGAATGTTTCTGGCTTCATTGCATGTAAATCAAGCCGATCGCCGCACCGAGTTTATACGTCACATTTTATACGTAAATTATGTAAAATGAATATACTAGTGCATTATTTTGTTAGAAATTGTAGCATTCAAGACTGATGGAAAACAGTACGGTAGAGATGTACGCGTGTTTACTTCAACGTGAATACGTTCAGGTGCATACGTCTCGTATACACTTTTGAAATGCGTGTGCTATGCATGATCTTGAGACGTAGCCATGATACACTTTAGTCTTGGTCCTGTAAATGAAATGAATGATGGGGCTGAAGCTGTAGCTTCAGTTCCTCAGGTACATTTCGAGGAGGGTGAGGGCAGGGGAGTGTTGGATGAATGCAAAAGAAAGATCATCATAATGCATTTTCACAGCTCGTAACGAAATTTACAAAAGTAGACAATATGAACTAGCAATGAATAAAAAGAAAGACAAACCTCGAAACGGGTAAGAAGCAAACTAATAATTAAGTATTCCCCTTGCGAGGCGGTCAGTACCAGACTTGCCCCCCACCATGCTGACCAGCATGAAATAAAGATTCAAGTTAGAAATTCAATTAACTTAAAATTATATCCAGCTTTATTACTCACACCAACCTATTGAATACCTTAAAATCATTTGCGACCAGCTGCACTTTTGACAGGCAAGCAAGTGGCCATTGAAGTAGAAGGAAGGGCAGACTCCAATGCGAATTGCGAATTGAACTTGAAAGAAAAATAAGTTATCGTCATGAAGGAAGGTAAATTTATTTTAAGGGTTCATCGAAGTTAAGTCCAGAGGCCAAGGAGGTCACTGCCCAGGCAAATTGGTGGTCACCCAAGAGCAATTCATAGTCAGCCTCCTAATCAAAGCTCGAACAAACGTGCATTTTGAACGTAAATAAACATAACTGGAACTAAGAGTGATCAATCAAACAACAAACACGAATTTTGAGAGGGTGCGGCTGTGAATAAAAAAATTTCTAAAGCATGTCCAAGATAAATCGTCGTGTTCACCACAATGATTCAAAGCCTTCTGAATAATTACACATCTCCATTTATTTTTAACCAAGTAAAAAAACAATCAAATTTGATGGTCCACAAAATTTGGAAATATATACAGGCATACATCCGTTGTGTACAGTGAGTTTACTTCCGTTTGACCACGTACGAGTACGTTAACTTTTATCAGTTGAAGCGTCACCGAGAGGATAACGTTTCAACGATAATTTACATTTCAACAGGCGCAGCACAACCGTAAAATTGTCAATCATTATCTTGCAATCTGCTCGGACTGAACAAATCACGCAAATTTCGAACGATAACTACGCTATTCACACTCAGTGTCGGCTGAGCACTCTGCGTGGTTGCACAAACAAAATTTATCATACCAAGCATTAATTCGAGCTATGAAGGGCGTTTGGAAATGCAATAAACACTTTTCAATTATCACCGCACAGTGAAGAAGTAAATGAATTCTACTGACTATGCATCGGATCATCAGCGTAGAAACATTAAGATTACTTGGCGTATAACAGATAGCAAATGAAGTTTACTCATATCAATGAAACGTTATATGATCATGCTATCAGTAGGCCTTGGCGGAAAATGGAGCGTGACCGTTAGTAACAAGTTATGTAATTTTCACTTTAAACATATCGATAGCATGACAGTCGATTGACTTGTGAATCATGGCAACAGAGACAAAATTAATTATTCCGAAATTCTTTCTTACTTGACGGAGCGTTCAGAAACGCAGATGACACATTTCCATTCTCATCGCACAATGAAGAAGCAAGTAATTTCCACTGACCATGCATCAGGTCATCAGCGAAGAGACATCAAGCTTAAATGGCTGATTGCAGGTAGTAAGTCTGCCTAATTGGGCGCTAATACCTTCGTCGGTGCTGCGCCGTATCTTAACCAAGTAAGTCTGCCTGATTGAGAGAACCATGAACTGGAGCGCAATTTGAGCCTCAGCCAATAGGAAGACTTATTCCGTGACAACACGGACAACATGAATAATTCAGAGCATTTTCCCGTGGTGTGTGTAGAATTCACAGGCCAATGAACACCTATTCTTCTTCATCTCATTGTAATGTAGCAAGCGACTTCATCAGAACGAACTTCAGATAACGGCCATAACCAAATTAGCCTTGTATGTCTGATTTCCGAATAAGCTATCAATGGTGCTATGAAGCACAAATCCGGAATACAAAATACTGCGTTTGAAATGATCCTAAATTTGCTCTAAATAGATGTAAGAGGCTTTCCAAACTCGTGCATACAGGCAGTGATGTCCAACATATAAACTCGTGGATGATTGTTTATATAAGAGTTAGCCCTGCAATAATACAGATGAATGATGTAATCAGTAAACATGGATAGGAGTCAGATAGTCACAGCCAATTTCTAATATAATAATATATTATAAATTGAGGTGTCGTAATGTATTGTTCTTGTGAGAGATGTATACTTATGGGGTGTTGCTGGGTGGCTGCGCGTTAGGGTATATGTATGCAAATGCGTTGATTAAGAGTCCTCAGACTGAAGCACGAAACAATGGTCATGTGTGCAAAGCTTAGGTTGGTGCTTGATATGCAGGCATTGATACCTGATTAATATCGAGACCCGCGCTTGATTTAAAGTTAATTAGCATAGCACGAAATCATGCTTTAGAATTGTAAATACAATTCTGCATAACTACTTACGTATGCAAGTCATAGATTTGTTGCTATGTATCAATCAATGTCTAAATTCTGTTCTACAGTTGTCTTACTTGCCTGTTCAAAGAATCGAAACAGTGAGTTAACATTTGAACGTTTGAAAAATTCTCCCAAATGGCTGAAAGCAACTCTGGCGCTCAAGATTACAGTAGAAGATTGCATGAACGGTCCCAAGTCTTATTCCTCGTCACAGGAGCACCATGCTAGGAGAGCAAGATTAAAAAACACGATGCATTCATGCCATCAGTTATATATTTTAGAATAATTTAAATTTCTCATTTTAATATTTTTTATACTTGACGGTAAGTCTAGGCAACGGGCCCAGCTCTTGGTACGTATTGCGTTGACAACGGTTCATGTTTCCGTAGACAAAGAGTCTAGAACTGCACAGGAAGTCAGCATGCGGCATCCCCCATCACAGGTTCAGAAGAAGAACCACAAAATATGATGGAATTTTGCGTTGAAACAATTAGCACACATTACGGGCTTATAGATAACCCAGCTCTCGAGCAGTTTCCTTAAATCAGCCTCAACCTCCAGCAATAATCTCAACTTGATGTCATCTATTTCATAGCATAAATTCTTTATCAATATCATTGTGGGGAGGAGATTATGCTTATAATCATAAATTGACTGAACATTGAAAAATTAATTTTGTATACAACCAATTAATTTCATCATACTGAATCGAACTCACTGTCATGAAATGTCATGAAATAGCCAATCACCCGAGGTTTCCCCTTAGTTGTAAGGGTGCTATTGCGGCCGGTCTGTATCGTACGCCCCATAAACATACTTAGTGACATCGAACATGTCCCCCCTCAGTCAGCGGGGCTTCAAGTTGGTAGGCCAAGGACTACCATGCAGGCGCGCTTGGTAAAGCTTTTATATGGAAATATTCAAGATCAGTGAGAGGGTTTTGTGTGCCGGTCTGGCCGAACAAGGGACTTGAACAGCCCAACGAATGTCTGTCGACCAAGTAAGTCAAATGCGTGCCTAATTAATGCTATCTGAGTTCATATATGCCTTCGAAGCTGCTTGTGCTACTTGCTACTCGAAATTCAATACTTTATCGTTACTCCCCAGTATTTTTCTAATCAACTCTCCTCCAGCACTGGCGTTTTATACTCTAGGGCGAAGGGTTGCTAGGGTCTGGGCTCAAATCCTTGGCAAGCTGCAAAAACAATCTACACTCCAGCTCTGACATAATCAATACAAACGCCACAATTGCTATGAAGAAATGGTGTAAATTCTCATTCTCTTAATTGAAGACGGTTTAAAATCTAAATGCATCGTCAGTCCCACGATACTACAATGATAGAGTAGGCGGAATAAATGAGCTGATTAGCTCTGTAAAATCCACCCTGACTCTCAACCACAACCTACGAGCCGCCAAAGACTCCATCAGCCGCTCAAAGGAATAGATCAATCGAGCGCGTTTCTGCGGTGAGCCGTAAGACGCACCTGACGCGTCTTAGTGCGTCTCGCGCGTGCAGTTTAACGCAATTCTGTGTGGAAAAGCGTTACAGTTACTCGTATCTCTGCTGTTACTTGTTAAGTTGCCTTTAATGGGTTTTAACATCTCAATTTCTGGTTTGTTTGCCTGCAGGAAGAACTTGCGAAGCCTGACGTGGATGACCGATCAGGCGCTGAAACTATATTGGGAGCTATAAATAAACCTTGCTTTACACCCTTGCTGTCGATGTGCTCTCATTTCCAGAGAAATTTTTGAATTATTAACAGAAATCTAGAATTAGTGAAAATTCATAGCTATTTTCTCTCATTTGATTCATATTTTTGGAGATCAGGGGCCGTATTATCAAAACTTCGTAAGTACGCAAATCGACTTACGAGTGGCGTTGCTATGACAACGTAATACTAGCAGTGGTATTATAAAAACATTTACGCGGGAAAAATTTGCGCAGGAAAAACATTTAGGCTTTTAGCTAAGACTTGCGTACGAAAGTTTTGATAATGCCAAAATTAGGGTGTATTTACGTACCACAGAACTTTTTTGTCGTAAGTACAAAAAGTTGCGAAGTTTTGATAATCCGGCCCCTGAGCACCATTGACTTATGTCTGCTCTTGAATTATACCTACTGATATTACGGCCGATTTTTGATAATAGAACCAAATTAAATAGGCCTTAAACCGAACGGTAATCGGATACGTTTTCTATCAATTCTAGTGGCTTTTCAGCCGTCAAAAATTATTCAGAACGAGTGAGATGGCTTACTTACGAAGACGACTTCCAAATGCTCAGCGACTTGACTCCGGTTCGTAGATACTGCTGACGTAGAAAATTTGATGGGGTAACTGAAGAAGATTAGCGATGATGTGATGTCTGGAATTGTCTTGCTCTGAATTTTCAACAAATTTCAGAGTCAACGTTGAAAATTTGGCCTTTATCATTCGTTGTAACTTCTTATATTTGATTCTTGAAGTGATATCTAATGCATTCTTCCTTTACTGGTATATTTTAATTTTCAGTACATAATTTAAAGTTCGTTCTCTTACATCAAGCCACTTGTGCACTCGTGCGCCAGCATCGCTTGTATTCCCATTTTTTAATTGAAATTCTACCGCAATGAACACAAGTGATCCTTAAAGCTATTAGAATCCTTTAAAAATAATGTAGGTAATGTCCATAAAAAATCTATATTCAGCACTCATTATTCTAAATTGGTGAAGAAAGAAAATGAAGGAAGAAAAGAAGAAGGAAAGAAAAAGAAGAATAAAAGAAGGAAAGAAATGGAAGAGGGGAAGAAAGAATAAGAAGAAAAGAAGAAAGCAAAGAGAAGGAAGAAAGGAAGAAAGAAAATGAAGGAAGAAAATAAGTTAACTTCCCCCCTCCCCCCCGCGACACGGGGACCGAGGAGTTTCTGACGACGCAGCAGCGATCGCGCTGGCAAGTGTTTTCCTTCTTATATTGATTGTATATTATTTATTGTCGGGAATATTATTGATTCAAATAATTTTTCAAGGCTATTGCTTGAACTTATCGTTTTTTCTATGTTATAAACCTTGAAATAATAATATGGAAGATGTGAATATTCCATTCAAATAATTTCGCCGGCTATATTGGCGCAATGCTAACAGCGTACGACTGATAGGCTTAAGTAGACAGCGATACGATAGGAGGATTGATTTGTCATAGTCTCTCCTGGAATTAATTGATAGAAAATTTCTGAGATGTGCTGCTTCATCATGATCTTGTTACCAGGAACTTCAGTCAAAAATACTTGAGTACGCTTCCTAAAAAATTTTGTGTTCATTAATTCTTTATTAGCAAATCAAGATGTTGTCATTGTATATGATTCTGGAAAAATTCGTCAATATCATTTCTATTCATAAATCCAAAGAGAAAAAAGAGCTTGATGCATTTTCTTGCCTTGCACTTCTTTTTCTTCTAGTCTTCATCTGATAGGTTTTCCACCCAGATCTGGGTTTTTTGAACATCTCCTGTGAATCTGGTATAAATATTTGGTAATGTTTAACCTGTGGGGGAGGATATAGGAATCCATATGTGTCTGTAGGGGGGCGCTAGAAGTTCAATGGGGAGCCAAGGGGGCGCCAGCCTGCAAAAGTTTAGGAACATACAACATACGTGAAGTGAAAAGTGTAGGAGGCTACCTACGTGAAGTATATGTAGGAGGCTACTTACGTGAAGTATGTAGGAGGCTACATACGTGAAGTATATGTTGGAGGCTACATACGTGAATTATGTAGGAGGCTACATACGTAAAGTATGTAGGAGGCTACATACGTGAAGTATGTAGGAGGCAACATACGCGAAGTATGTAGGAGGCTACATGCATGAAGTATGTAGGAGGCTA
>NW_025939061.1:0-404 GCF_000764305.2 Hyalella azteca | reverse complement strand
TGTAGACATTTTTAATGGTTCTATCCAAAATTTTCGTCAGGGGGGATAACTTTCGGATCAGTTTTGAGTCACCCGGTTCAAAGAACTGAATAAAATTGTAACTCAAATTGAATTTTATCTAATTGAATACGAAAAATAAGAAATGATATACAATGAATATAAGGATCTGTTAGGGGAATTCTGTTAATATTTTGAGAAAAATTTCATTAAATAACACACCGATTCGACACTTCAGCGAACTCGCCTGCGAGCTCGAAGCTCGATACTTATATTTTAAATTTGAATAAAATCCGTTCATTATTGAAGGACTTATGAGTGCCAGAGTTGAAAATGAAGTTAGGTTTTCCGTATTAACAAAAAAGTTATTGATGTAAAAATCTGAAAAAATTCCCCCCGCAAATTAC
>NW_025939060.1:0-26732 GCF_000764305.2 Hyalella azteca | reverse complement strand
ACAGTGCAGTCAGTCACTCAGTCACTACTAGTAGGTGTGTATAGAGGGGAGAGTCTGGTAGATTTAGAGGACATAAAACTAGTAGATCTATTGATAGTGCTGTGCACTGTGCTATCAGCTACCTATTGTCAGGGTATCTTCTATCACCCTCTAGGTTATCATACGTCACCCTCTTATAACATGTTCTGTACCCACATGGTAGAGTCACACTCAGTGACGTCATCCCTGTTAAGGCCTATATATAGCTCGATCTGTGCACCGCTTGTCAGTTGTAGCAGAACTGCCTAGCCGTCACCTTGCTAGCCGCTCCTCCAGCACGTACTTGTGCTGTGTCTGTCAATCCCCTTACTTCTGTACTCACCGAGCCACTTTATTATAATAATAATAGATCTAGTGTTAACCGTTCGTTTCACTGATCCTGCCATAGTCATACTTGGAACTACTAGAGTCCTGACTCTCAGTTACTACCGTAATCTATCAGGGGTCGCAGAAATAGACCCCGGACACCTATCTGTTATGTGACTCTTCAATGTCTAGAAGATCTGCATTCCTGAAGTGTTTTTGTATATTGAAGCCAGTTAAATGGTCAATATTTAGCTCATTACCTTGCTCCATACAAACTTTACAAAGCTAATGAATAGACTTCTCAATAATTGTTTACCCAAAAATCCCTAAGTGGTAAACACTACCTTGGCCTGTTGGCCATTATTGAAGGCAATAAGTGCCTTTTTTAGCCATCCATTATGATCCATATACTGTTATTGTTAGTAGGCTAATTGCAACATAAAAAATAACACTTCAAAAAGACAAAAAAGTTGAAAAAATCAAAAAAATCAAATAAATAAAAAAAATCATGAAAAAAAAAAAAAATCGCCAACCCTGGTTTCATCGTTGCTGGCGCGTAGTACAGTGTTTTGCGAGTCACATAAAGCAAA
The DNA here is from genome assembly GCF_000764305.2 of Hyalella azteca. NCBI lineage: Eukaryota > Metazoa > Arthropoda > Malacostraca > Amphipoda > Hyalellidae > Hyalella > Hyalella azteca. The sequence goes on along the minus strand of NW_025939060.1, from coordinate 25,797 downwards.
CAGAACTCGAGTAACGCATACGGTTATTTTTTTATAGTTTTTCATTTTTCGATGCGTCCTTACTCCTTAATGTGTCAGAATATACCGCGTTTACCCTATAGCCTCATTCTTCATTATTTTCTTCATTTCTTGTACAACTAAGTAGGAAAAAATGGTGTAAGTTGAAATATTCTCTTGAAAATTATCACATCTCACCAGACTATAAAATGTAGTTTAGAAAAGTTAAAATCAAAATATTGGCATTGTTTCACAAAATTCACACTTGCACTTTGCCACTTTCTATTCATTTTTATATTTGTGAAAAATGAGGCATAAGCCAGTCAAGCCATCTTTAAATTACACAAAAATGCCACCTTAAATTCAATTTTTCAAATCCCACCTTAAATTCAAATGCCACCTTAAATGAAAAAAGCCATTGAAAAAATTCAACAAAGCCTCTTTTAAATTCAACAAATTCAAAGAAACTTTTATTTAGGGCATAATTTTTTTACTTCATGAAGGTTAATTTGTTGTTGTTCAACTTACCCTGATGACACTGACAACTTGTCAAGGAATTATTATTTATTATTTAGTTTAATTTAAATCAAACTTTTAAGTGTTTCAATTTTCATTCTGATTCCTTTAAGTGCAAGTTTTATCATAGAGCAGTTCTATAGGTAATATAAAAGAATGTGGTCTTATGACATTTTGAATTTGAACCAAGCGATGCTTCTTCACGGACCGCTGGTGCCACACAACACTCTAGCACCTGCCCAATTGGGCCAAACAAAAGATAGCTACGCACCAAATGAATGAAAGGGGTGGGCCAGCATTGTGTTGGCAGCAAGCTGGGCCAGCAGCTGCGGCAGCTTGCCTCTTTTGGTGGACTGAATTTGAAAGCAAAAGGTGTGGATGAAGATGAAGTGCAGATTCAAGTCCATAGGAGCCTAAATTTTAAAAAAATTTATGTTTCTGTATGGATTTCAATGCTGTTAACATTGAAAAAACTTCAAAGTATCTCTCATGTAAGAAATACTTGCTAAATAAATGTTAATTTGGATATAAATGTCACTTGGTAACAGCGATCCAACTTGGAGCACTTAGTTTTGGAGTGATGTTTGTAGCCAAATAGACTAGGTTGGTGACTTGGTGTGGAGGTTTGATTCTGCAATTGTAGAGAGGAGAGTGTCTTTAACACTGTCAAATAACTTTGAGTGGTCAGTGGTTGCTGCCACAGTAAAGGCTGGCAATTGCTTTGCGCTGAAGCAGTTTGAGAGTGATAGAGGTTGAGTGACATGGTTTTAAGTCATGCTGTGATGTGTCACTTCCTACTTGCGGATGTAAACTGCTTGTGAAATGCTGTGTGGATATTGTGTTGGGAGATGAAAGGGTATTGTTGAACTGGCTAGGTGGGGGTTGATTGAGATTCCCAGTGAGTGAACAGAGAACTGAGAAGCTTTCAATGCTTGGATGGGTAGGTGTGTCTGTTGCTCGATTTAGGAGATTCATAGGCATTCTGTGCTCTAATCATACCTCGTTGCTCATCACTCAGCTGGAAGTGAGGGTTGGTGGAGGGAAAGAAGTCTTTCCTGAATCCAAATGGGATGTGATGTTTTGCTGCAGCAGCCACAATGCCTCTCAGAGATGCCTCACCTCTATGCAAAGAGGGCAGACATTGCCATAAGTGCATCCTCAATCTTATTTGTGAAGGCTTATCAGTGGGCTTTGTTGAAGTTGATAATTAAGGTGTGCACTGATGATAGCAAGGGCATGGAGGCAAATCAGAGAGTCCTTGTTGAGGATACCAATGTTGGAGACCTCTCTTGCAGTAGGTAGTTCTCAAGTGATGTTCATCGAAGGTGCCTTTGATAATTCAATGTCCAAGATGGCAAAAAGGTAGACCAAGGAGCATGATTTGTAGGTTGATGATGCAGATGGAGGAGCCATTACAAGGAATGGTTATCACCATTGCCTCCATTGAGTTGTCACTGGTGAAGAGATTGTTGGGATGATTGTGTGCAGGGGACCGGGGGGATGCTAATGCACAACAGTGTGTCTGATGAAGGCAGGTATGCGGGAATTAGCTGTCACATTTGCATTTTTAAGATAGGCAACCGTGACTTTGTGTTTGATGATGAAGGAAGAAAGATATACTTCGCTGGGTTAAATGCCATTACAGTTGAACTAGAGTTTCATGGGAGGAGGTGGCTGGCACAATGGTGAGTCAAGGTTGAGGATGTGGTCAGGCCAAGCAAGAGCAAAGCAACCTGGCTTTAGGCAGGGCAAATCCAGTCGAGGGTGTCATGGGTTCGAGTCAAACTTCATGGGTTCACCATGAAGTTAATGCCTCAACATGTCACCAGTAGGGAGCAAACAGATTAAGTGGCACCAAGAAAGAGGACACAGAGGACAAAACGAAGGAGCCCCACGAAGGAAGAGGGAAGAGCATGAAGGAAGGGGCCTTTTTTTAGTATGCTAGCATGGGAGAATTGTGTAATTTTAACAGATTTTCATATCTGTAGTACAAAAATTTTTTTATTAATAATATTTGTAAGCCATTTGAAGAATTTATGTTGTAAGCTAGCTATTACCATAATTCTGTCAACCAAAAGAATATCTTGGGCATTGAATTATTGCAGGGTATCAATCGTTGGGCTGGCTGTTTACAGGCCCTTCAAATTATTAACATCTTGATCCCAAAAGCTTTGTTGATAATTTGGTTTGCTTTTATCACAAAATTTGAATTAACTGAGATTTATTCAATCTTGTTTACAAAACATTCAATCCTAAGATGATATTGTGAAGTAAACATGTGTAAGCATTGGAACATAAAGTTTAATTGTATATTCTACTTGTGCGCTGTAACAGCTTCCAGTCACAGCAATACAAAATTCAATGCCAGGCAATTGAAATAATTCGTGATCTTTTCATTTCAGTCGAGCTCCAGCAAAGGCATGTTGGAGTGCATCAATGCCTTGACTGAAATAGCAACAGCTTTTATCAGAGATGGGGACACTGCTGCTTCCATAGAAAAAAAGCCTGGCAAGTTTTATAGAGTTTTGTCATAAAATAATCACTTAAATGTTCCGAAATTAAACTCAAACTTCTGTATAAAATTTGAATTGATATGGTTTAAAAAGTTGATGCATATATATACTGGTAAAGTTGTTCATATTAATAAAGTTTCTCAAAAAATTGTGTTCCTTACTAGATTTCTTTTGTTATTTTTATTATTAAAATTTTCATCTCGATCTCACTGATCTTCTCTGTGACACTATGGTATATATACTTTGTTTAATTTTTTATTCAATTATAAATAGTACATGAAATTTTTATAATTTAACAAGGTTGGTCAATAATCCATAATTGAACTCTTCACTCTATTAGAGAATTAATGTTTCCAAAGTAATAGAGCATTTGTTGATAATTTTGTTTTATACAGATGATCTGAAGGATGCAGTTGACAAATACAGAGATTGGATTCAGTTACGGTACACTGACATCATCTCAAAGTTTATTGAAAATTTGCACCATAAAAGTAAGTTGTGGGAAACACAAATGGCTCCTTTGAAAATGGTCTTGTCCTATGTATATATTTGATATGCTATAAAGCTTTAATCTCCCGTTCTGCTTCAGCTCTATGCAATATAAGGTGCTTTTTGTTGATGGCTGTGCCTTTTTGTTGATCTATTGCTCAAAGTTTATGTAAGAGGTTCATAATACTGGACTTTTAGCATGGCTGATTTGCTTTTTTTTCTCTATTTGTGTTTCACAATGCCCATTCTAATTGTTGATATTTGTTGCTTCCTTCAATACTCAAACCGCTTGTGTGCTTTCCATTCAGAATTTGCCATCGCGGAGAGAGCCCTCATGAGTCTCCTTACACTGATTAAAGAACAAGCATATGCTGATGAAGAATTCCCGTGGGCTACTTATCAGGTTTGTTAGTTTGGATTGTGCAACTACAGAAAACTGATATATGCCATACTCTTGCCGGAGTGACAATGCATCTAACTGAATAATAGGATATATTTCAAGTAATAAATTAATGTTGAGGCACTTGTATACGTTTTAACAAGTTATGCCATTTGTAATTCGCGAACTGAACTGAACAGTGATTTGAAACAATCACCATGCAACCGTCACATTCCATAGCCGTCAGAGCCTTGCAAATTAACTCACTCATTATGTTTTTTCCGCTTTTGGGCCCACAGGAAGTTTTGAACGCGCTCCTGTCACCCACAGTAAACTGCCGCAATCTCATCAAAGTTCTGCAGGATGTGCTCCAGCATGAAGATCTTGCCTTCTATACATTCAAGGTAAGTGATGGGGCTCAGGAAAATTGCTTTGTAATCAACAAATAAGAAACGAATCCTTCAATCTATAACATTTATTGACAGTATAAGTCATCTTACGATTTGGGAGTTTATTTTTTTGCGTAATTTATCGCGTTTTTCACGGGTGAATATGACAACTTATTTCCGTTCTTGGCATTATTTTCTTTCAATCAATGCTGAATTGTAGTGATTGGATGATTTTCTGTAAATCAACTCTTCACTTAATCTTCTTCTAGGAATGCTGTTGACACTATCTGAATTCCTTGCTTCCGCCTGTTCTCTCTACGTTTTAGGTATGATCATATAGAATGTGCCTGTTAAATTAACAGGGTTATACAGATTTCATGCATGCTGCTAAAATGAAATTTTTTGTTAGCTCCTGTTATTTTGTGCAGGTCGTGAGCTCAATGGTGACTGACGAGACCGAGGATTGCTCGATGGTGTACAAAGCTAACCTGGTGACGCTGCTGCTGCAGCTCGACCTCCCCGGCAGGAGCAGAACTCTGGAACCCCCGCCGTTGTTTTGCTCTCGTCGTCCTGGTCAGTGTCGTGCAAGCCTAGGTTCTATTTGTTACACTCTCGTGCTTCACGTCTATTTGCCACTTTTAATAAATATTACATTCTGAGATTACTGATTTCATTTATAATTTAGCGTTGCAGATATTGAGTTTAATATGCGTTGAATATATGATGATAGTTATTCATGTAATTCTATCACACTGATAATTAGTTATCGAGCCGTCCACGCAAAATATGATAAAAATAGATGATTCTCACACTAAGTTAAAGGTATTGAAATAAATTGTGAAACGCGACTTGAACGATTTCAGTTTTTCCGTTGAATTTGCAGAGATGGCAGAACCAAAGAAGAGGGTGCAAAAGGTAAGCAAGGAGACAAAATCTTCCATTCGAAAGAACAAAAAGAAGGAAAAGGAAAAAGCTGCAGCGAAGCTCCATAAAAAGCAGCAAAAGAGCAAATATGAGGAAGTAATAAAGCAAACAATTTACGGCGATGAAGAAAAAGAAACCAGTGCTGAACTTCCAGATGACGTGGAGAATTTAGACGAAGAAGCACCGGAAGTAGGTTACGATGCTGGACATGAACTGGCACTGGACGAGGACGAGCGTCAGAGGAAGAGGGATGACGAAGAGTTCAAATCTGCACAGAAGGTTAAGAAGCCAAGAAAACCACGATGGGGAATCGAAGATATTGTTAACCATCCTCCTGCAGACTTTGAAGACCCGAACTACGAACCCATCGGCGATCGCAAGAAAGTAAAGATCAATCGCAGTGAAAAATTATTGCCTTTTGATCTGAACGAGCAGAGTACCTTGAAGGATATTCTAGACGCCATGTCTGACGAAGACAGTGGTGAGGATGACGACGAAGATGACTCGGAAGGAGGTCCCGTGTTCATCTACAACCACGACCGAGGCCGCCAATACCTCACCAAGATCTGGGAGACCGTCATGAGCTACACGCTTAACGAGGAGCTCTACAAACGCTGCCTCGTCTTCATACCTGAGAAGGTCATGAAGTATTTGTTGGACCCCATCAAACTGACGGACTTCTTCATGACGAGCTACAACTTGGGTGCGTCGGCGTAGCTAAAACAGATTGTGCTTGTCAATTCATAAGTAGCATTTATATTATGGCTTAAGTTTCCATTACTAATATAATCATATTCTCCAGTGAGACTAGTCTAAATACCATGTATTTGTCGCCTATCCGGACGTGATTCATCTACGATAACTAGAAATTTTGATCTTTATTTCCATTGATGAGAGCTTATCAGTCCATTGTTGAGAGCTTACATACCTCGTTCTTTTTAAATATGGTTATGATAGACGGTAACTCTTGTTGCCATGCTTCAGTTGTCAAAGATGACGACTTTTCATGATATTAATTCTAATCTTCAATCGTTCCAGGAGGTGGTGTAAGTCTGATGGCGATGCATGGAGTCTTCTTGCTAATGAACAAACATAATCTGTAAGTACCTATCAAGACTTGCATGCCTACCACAGATGGGGTTCTTTTAGCAAGAGTAATTTTCTATTCATGTCACAAGTGATCGTCTGCATGCTTGCTGTTGCTGACACCTCTTGTGCTGTTTGGGACAGCGCTTGGGCGTCGCAACCGAGTGACTCGCTCATGTCTTACGAGTGACTCGCTCATGTTACCAGATGTCTTACGAGCCGAATATTTTGAGTTTTTTTTAGCGTCCGCTTTTTTTTAATTGCCCGTATTTACATTTTAATTTCAAACAAATCTTCTTTAATAACCATCCATCGAGATGCCATTAAATGTAGAACATTGTTGCAATGCACGTGGGGGCTTCTTGTACTATAATAAAAGTAAGTCCATAATCACTATGTGCTACGGGTTATCTTTTTCATATTTGTCAAATTGAAGGTTCATTATAATTGGACGTTCTATCGTAATTCATGTAAAAAATTGTCATGCTGAACATAAGGAATATTTTCGAACCTATAGGATGTGGCCTTGGGGTTTAAATCAATTATTGAAAAATCGATTTTGCTAGGAGCTTAGTGACAGGTTCCTCGAATACTGATCGAGGCTGTATCATTGAAAAAATGGCTAAATAGTGTAATATTTAGTACTTCTAATGTATAGAATGTTGAATATTCGAATATTGCACAAGTGTTTTAGAAACTAGGTATTAACATTTTCTTGATGGCGCACTACAGGCATTATCCGGACTTCTACAACAAAGTATGCAGTCTGTTGGAGCCTAGCGTATTCAACGCTCGATACAAGCCCCGCTTCTTCATGCTACTTAACGTGTTCCTGTCGTCATCACATCTGCCGGAGTACATGGTCGCTGCTTTCGTCAAGCGCCTGTCACGACTCCTGCTCTTCGCCCCTGCCAACTGCTCAGTGCTGGTCGTGAGGTGCATCATTAATGTGCTGGCGCGCTTCCCCAGCCTCAAGATAATGTACGACGATGAGCAGGAGACGCCCGTAGCTTGTGATCCTTATGATGTCTTCCAAGCCGACCTTATGCAAACCAAAGCCAACATGAGCAGCCTGTGGGAAGTGGCTACCGTTAGCCACAAAGCTCCTGAAAAGTTGTACAAAGCGGCGAGCTTTGTCAAGCGACCCGGTGACCTGGAGGAAGCTCCCCTCAACAGTTATCTTGAGGTCGAATATGACGAGGTGAGACGATAACGCACGACGGCAAGGTTAGCTTTACGAGCGGTGGGTCTTGTACAAAGTTGGTTTCATTGTCAGTTCTTTTTTTGCCGAGTTAGGGATACCTGTGTTATTAAAAAAAATTTCTGCCCGTTTATGTTTTCCCTGTGGTCGGTATTAATAAAATTATCAATTTTTGTAATACATTACATTATAACTGGATAGAATAAATAATATTTTATCCAGGTAAAATTCTGTATCTATAACTATTTCTCAACAGTTGGACACTATGGATGCTGATGCCATCGAGAAGATAACCAAAGTCGCCACAAACTTCAAGCCTGTTCAAGGACTTTTCAGTGATCCGACTAGTAATTTAAACGTTTTTCTTAAATAAATAATTACACCGGATACTTCGTTCACAATGTTCCTTTCTGGTTTTTGATAAATATTTGCATACATCTTTGTGAAAGAACGAAAAAATTATGTTCATAGAAAACTGTTGCGTTCCTTTCTGATTTTTGATAAATATTTGCGTACACCTTTGTGAAAGAAGGGGAAAAATGATGTTCATAGAATACTGTTGCGAAACTGAACTCGTGTAGCGGGGCACATTTTTGTCTAAATACTGATAGCACGAAGTTGCTCGACAGATACAAACTGTATCGTCATGAAAAATGACCGAATAGTTTGCCAATGACGCGCAAATTGATTGTGCTGATTACGTCTGCCTGTCTTATTCTTAATTAAAATAATATCACCAGGTTCAGTATGCCCATTATACACCGATGAAACGATAAATAATACATGCATACTTGTTCGAACTTCGCCTAACTCTAAGAGCATTTTTTCCGCGTGATTCTTTAACGGTGGAATATAAAATTGCAAATCACGACCAGAATTCCATCTTGCACAAAATGCATGGCAAATTCGTTCACCATACCGAAACTCTGAGAATAATCCAAGACGAATTTTCATTTATTCAAGATATCATGGTTAGCAAGTTACGCATAAATTATATTTTCTGATTAAATAACCGGGTAATAAGCAACTTCATGTGTACCACACGAGTCAATGGAATTTCTCCAAACAACGAACAAGTTCTTAATGCGCGAACAAACGAAGGAGTCTCAAACCTAACGAATTAACCAATTAGCCTACCACACTAACAATTCCGTCATTGTCGTGGCCGACACAAGCAAAGCGCTCCTGTAGACGTTTAGAAGTGATTCATTTCTGCCAGGGCTTGCGATCGATGCCTCTATGAGCGACCACGTGCGCATTCCTGCAGGAGTTCTCGTAGACGCATCCTGTGGTGCGCCAATAGTAGCACTCGCCGTTGTGGGTGGGGCCGCGCTGCTTGCGGGAGTCGGTGTCCTGGAACGACGAGCCGTTGGTGCTGCACGAGGGGCGGGAGAATCGGTCGTGACATGACAAAGCTTACGAGACAAGCACCAGAAACAAGAGGAGGAAAGAAGGTGCACGCTCAGCCCTAGGGATAGTCGCGCTAAATTGAATAAAATTACAATTCAGGTGGAAAATCGATAGCAAGAAGTACAGTGCGTTAGTCGAGGTAGATTAACACAAAATAAATTCTTCATATCTAGGCAAACTCTACATACGTGGATTGTATGCACAAAAAGAAAAAATGTTTTAGCAAAGTAAATAAGTAGCAAATCTTTGTTATTCGACAACTGCGAGCCTAAAAGTGACACTGAAGCTCAGTTAAGGAAGAACAGCAACTTGCATGGAATTGTTTTATGACTAATTGGCCATTGAGAGCAAAAGAATAGGAAAGTTCTACCATGCAATGGGGAACATGAATCGCAAAAATACACCAGATGTATCATGCAATCTCGGAAATCTGATTAAAATTAATGGAAAAGTTAGAACTTAGCAATGGTAACATAATGAAGCCAAAGCTTCAGGACGTTAAGATGAAAATGAATGTTAGTAATTGAAAAAGTGTATTTTCTTTTCTGAATTATCAAATGAATGAAGCAAAGAAAATAGTATGTTTACTAGTCGTCTAAATATCACCAGATTCTCATGCAAAAAGAAAAAGAAAGTTTTGATAAAACTAAATCAATCTCTGTATAAACCCAAAAGGCACAGAACGTGCAAGGCTTGATTCACGTATCACAAAGAAGTAAACAACTAATTCCGGTCGGAATGACCCTAATGTACAACACGCAACCACGGCTCGTGTGCATAACATCACCGGTTAGGTTGACGCGTGTAACGAGGATGTCCCTTCATCTGTAGATACTTACAGAATACGAAGAAGTAATAAATTTGTTAAGAACCTATTACTCAATTTAATAAATATTTCTCTGAAGAATCTCAAGTACAACAAATGATGACACTTGTAACGTCAAACCTAGCCTGACTGTCGCTTCTGCCATACTCTTTCAAGTAATCTTTTTCATAAATAAAGATCATACCTGTTTCTAATTGAGATCGGATGAAACCGCAAGAACATCGGATTTCTTAAATTATAGGCAGTGAAAAGCCGGAAAGTCTAAACAAATGTCGATTAGCATGTGTATTTCATAGAAATATGGAACACTTCATTTAGGCCGATGCAAGAAGATCCACGAGTCGACCAATGATGGGATCATTCAGGCGCAAAACCAATGCATATATTGACATGCACATAAACTGCTTAGCTTGCAGTGCTCCATACTTCAATAACTTAGCATTTCAGAGCATAAATCGGGAGGTAAAAACATTAATTCCTCGATAAAAGTGAATCTTTGAGAATACGAAAATGCAAGATAATTGTGCAAGAGACGTAAAATCAAACCCAACTACACGAAACAAGCCAAATATCAAATGTCACGAAGCACTGTGTGTCATGTACACGGGCCGAGCTAAACTGAAAGCAGGCGGCTCCCATCTAACGACTTGGACGCCTTTCATGGTTCTTGTGAGAAGTTAATTCGTGAATGAACAACAGAAAATAACTGTCGACAGCAGTTAAGAGTTAAATAAATTCATAACATCCTAGGCGAGAAAGCTTCAAGAGAAGCCAATGACCCTTACCGGAGATCTGAATTTATATGGAGTATTGATGCCGTGTAGAAAATATGGATAAAGTCTACACCTTACTAGCACAGACGCTTGGTTAATCAACATACACATGACGACAAAATCAATTTTTTTCCACTTCAAATGCTAAAATGTTAAGCAAATTTAGAATAAACATTAATAACGAAAGCAAGTTCTGAATTCTACAAGGTGCCCATCATCCCTCACAGATACATTTGGATGTAAATTACATTTCTAACAACCGGCCAAACGAAGGAAGATCAAAAGCTCACACATGGTAACTTGAACTGAAGTCGAGTACATTATGATGGTGAGAGCTTCTGCATCAGAGTACGAGTACATTACAGTTGATTAATAATTACTGTCTTGTTGAAAGAACTAAGCCACTCGAGACTACCGAACAGAACTAATTTTTCGCCATTTTCCAAGTTGAGAGGGAGATAATTCGAATATAGTGAATATAATATAGCCCGTGAAAAGAGTGTGGTAAGAAGGCAAACCAAAACATTACTGCTATACGGAAATGAAGTTCACTGAAAGCGTCATAGAGACGACGGGGGCCCAACAACAAGTCGCTATTGAATGACGCATAACAAACGTCTACCCAGGAAGCGCTCTAAAAAAATCCATATTTAATACAAATATAAATCAGAAAGTGTCATTCATTTCAATATAAAGATTTTTTAACTCACAATGAAAAGATTAATTTACGTTTTTCGAGACTAATAATGTGCTTACAATGTAATAAATGTTTGTCGTGTTTGTGTGGACATGATCAAGACTTGACAAGCATTGAAAGCCGCAATGAAAATAGAAGAAGCCTATAAGCCAGCCTGCCTGTTAGGCCCCATTGCGTTCCGTCTTCTGGCGCCGCCCTGTGGACCCGCTACACTCGAAGTGATAGGATTGTCCGGAAATTTAATGAGAAGGCGCTGGCCGTTGACGGTGTGGCCTTGCAGTGCGTTCATGGCCCGACCTGCGCTGCTGCTCTCGCTGAAGTTCACGAATGCGCAGAATTTCTCCTTGAGTTGTCGCACGCTGCTCACATGGCCGTGCCTGCCAGACGTGCGATGAAAATTCAAATAAAATGAAATAAACCTACGAGCATTACCTCCAATTATTAAGACAGTCGTACAAACAGAAAAATGTTACTACTATTGAACGATCTGAACTGGTTAATTAATTCTTAAACAAAAACATGCATCAACAGTTTTTACCTCGAAAAAAGTTTTTGGAGTTCCTTCTCGGTAACTTCAGGAAGAACATTGCCGACCCATAACGACGTCAACCCTTGAGGATTACGGGGACTGGAAATAAATGAACATGAAATCAAGACATCAAATACCTGGGCATATTACATGGAAACATTTGACGAGGGACTCAGACACGGAGCACCAGTGTACCAAATGAGAGAGATATCGGCATTTTTTCCACAAGCAAATCTAGTTCTTTTGAACTTAAAATTGAATTTTATTTCGCAGTCAGTGCAGCCAATAGAAATGTAAAGCATAACTGCCTGCCTGTCTTAAGTGAAAATCTTTCTGAACGCCTCAAACGCTTGGCTGTAGTCGCACGGTAAGCAAGCAATATGGTGGGAGAATGGAGCTTGGGTCAATCACAATATTGCTACGTTGAGTTCTTTGCTTCAACAGAACTAGTTTTCTTTGAAATTCCAATTTGATTTAAAGCAATTTCAAACAAACAATAAAAACTTTCAATTTGAAAAACTGAGCTACAAACCACAAGCACAAACAAAAACTATTGTATGAGAAATGAAGTAGCTCCTCACTGCATCTCATTATTCAGCAAGCGTTGGTCATGATACGGTAAGTAAAATAACTCACTTCATCTTAACATCGTTTTTGACGTAAGTCTTCTTAGCAGTAACAAGCTGGCTGTCGGAAACCTTCCACGCGTCGCTGGTTTCCTTGGCATCTTCTTCGTCCTCGCCGTCGGAATAAAATATGCATGCAGTGGCCTCCTGAAATTCACCCGCCAGAAGCGCGTCCAGGGCCGGCTGAGGGACAGAAAATATATGAAACAAAACAGACAGAAAATATATGAAATACAAGGATAATTTTTGCGATTTTCATATTTTTATTGCAGTTCAAAGTAATTTTTATCTATATACAACGTAGTTTGATGGCAAATCAAGAAGTCACTTAAGTTGCAAATTCCATTGAAAGTTAGGGTGCAGATGTTGAAACGTTGAGAAAAGTGCGTTCAAGCGCGTAGTGTGTGTAAGACGGAAATACGGGATTGTTTCCGAACCGTTAAACCGAGTTTGTTTCCATCAAAAATCTGTGAATTGAGGAATATCCTATCTTCTTATCAACATCGCATATTTGGCATTTACTTCGAAGGAAAGGATTAAGGATGCGCGACGGCTAGGTATAAAAGGAGCGACATTTCATGCACGAGGTTCTTGGTTCTTGGGAGCTACCCACACACGTCACCGTCTGCAGCTCTGCGGACGTCGTGACGGTTACGGCCATGCGCCAACGGATTCAAACATCTCCGAACATTAACGGCCGCGATGAAATGAGATTCATCAATGCCACTACGATACGGGCATAAGAGCGTCTATAGTAAACAAGTGACAACGGTGAATTTGCTACATAAATTTGCTCAGCTAACATCAAAACAACGCGCCGGCCGTGACTCAGTGGGGAGACGGGCACGATAAGCAAGCAGACGTGCAGCGATTAAAAGGCCAAGATTAAATTCTGAAAGTATGGTCACCGTCGACATAGCAACAGCAACATGAAGAGCTGTGNCAACAGCAACATGAAGAGCTGTGAGCAACGTCACTGAAGCAGAAGCCATCACAGCCATTGCGAAGTACGACAGTCAACGACTCCACAATCAGACCGACCATGAGACAACGAAAAGGCAAGACTACGCATCTATGGAGGCAGATACTTCAATGTATGAGCGGCGGCGTCCTTCGGGAAGCCAATAAGTACTTGGCTCGTCCGTGGTGTTGTGTAATGCAAATAAAAATGGTGGAGGCAAATAAAAATGGTCAGTAAGCCAGTGATTATAGTAGAACTACCTGGAGCCTTGGTGCCTTAAAAACGGACGTATCACCACACGCTTACCTGGCCGCTTCTACCAGGATGCGCAATTACAACATTACAGCAAACAACAACGTACTAGCGCGATACGTCTATTTGGAATAATACGATCGTCATTATAACAGAGGACGTTTGTGATCGATACGGTTGCGGCATAGCAACAGTACCACTTGACGGGATCGCTCTAAGGTTCAAAGTTGTCTGGTAAAGTATTAAATTTTTAATTTGTTTTATAAACATGCAATTGTGAAGCGATGGATTCAGCTCATTACGTAAGAATTAGTAGTGACTTCCTGAATGATTAATGTGAATTTGTTAATCGTTTCACGCATGCTTGTCTTTAGTAACAGTGATTTTTTCGTGGTAGGATGTTGTTTTATTTTACCGGTTCAATTTTAAAAGTAATAGTTCTTCATTTGACCTTTTTTTATTCCATTTGCCGTGATAACTTCCTATGAAGCCACCTTCGTCTAAACGCACTTCTTAGACCCTTCTCGGTTGGCTATGCTTCCAATTTTAACAATTCATATAACGCGCTGAAGGTGCATAAAAATGACTAACTTAAATATAAAATTAAGATGTATTAAGAACGAGAGACGTTTTTCACAAATCATCAATAATGAATCTATGGTAATTCCAAGTTTGCTGTCAGAGAACTATCCAAAAATTTAGTAAACTACTTACTAAAAAATAAAACATGTTGACTATGTTTAGGTTGACGATGATACGCTTGTGCAAGGCTACATCAAATGCTGCTCTGCACTCCAGGCTACCACGTTAGTCTCTAGGCATTGATCTAATGATTCCTTATCTAGGCATTGATTTCAACTAAGGAGCCTTGTAATTTATTCTCATTCGATTTCTGGAGAAAAACCGTCATCATTCATTATTATTTCGTTCAGTAAACTCAGCTGAGTCAGTGAATCAAATTCACAGGTGATGGCAAAACGCACCAGAAAATGTATTCTTCCAAAATCTTTCAGTTATGAGCTGGTTTCATTTCATTCAGTGATGAATTCACTTTAATTCATCCAGTAATGAACTCACTCCAGATCATTCAGTAATGCATTCACTCAATAATTGCTGGCGAGCCTGGTGCAGAAAGGTGCTTCCATGAATCACTTGCCAGTAAGGTGCCTCCAGTTCAGGAAGCTTACCTGCACTTGACGATACTTTTCAATAGCTCGAGTTGACTGCTCAACAGTAAAGCCCATCTCAGTGAGGCGGTCACGCTGCACATGGCTGATCTCCTCCTGCGCTTCTTGACACGCAGGGTCCAGCTGCAGCACTCGAGAAAACGCCTCTTCAGCCTCCGTCAATTGCTGAAACATTCCATAAATTAGGATATGACAAGAGATAAATAGAAATCTTACAAGGTTTGCAGCACAAAACTTCTCCGATCGTACTTCAGTCTTCAACAAGTTCAGAAAGTAAACTGAAAATCAAGCAAAAGGCACATTTGTTAACAACCAAATAATCTTATAGCCTTCAGATCTAAACTCAAGAGACTTTGACTAGCAATAAGAGAAATGTGTATAATCTGGGACACAAAAATCTATTACTTTTTATCAACATCAATATCCGAAATACTAAAAAAGATACTCTAAAATATCTCAAAGAAGCACTAAAATCAGAAAATACAGTCTAATTAACAATTAAGTTATTTTCTGACACAGGGTAAAAAATCTAAAAGATGCGCACAATGAAAATTACAGAAGGAAAGATGGAGGTTATGAGTGGAACTTACTCCGAGTCCTCGCAAGGCGCGCCCTCTTCTAAAATATCCTTTAGGCCAACCAGGGGACAATTGAATGGCTTTATCCGCGTCAGATAGCGCCCTGCCCAGAAATTAACCTTCAGTGACAAGTGACAAATGTAAGAGAAAATAACGTTGAACGAGTGCATCCAACTGTACCTAAATTAAACTCTATACATGTACAATACATTAGAACAATGCTTACAATTTTGATAGAGCAATAATCATTTAAAGTACCGTAAGGATAATTCGAAGTGAAAAAATTCCCATCCCAAGTAAATACTTGAATAATTAAAAGATTAGTCTACTTGGAGTGGACAATGGAACTGAAACCAAATTAAGTGAATAATTTTAACCTTATAACCTTAAGTCATCCATATTTTGTAGAAGGCAACTAAAATTTTCAGATTAAGCATAAATCAAAAGAGTTGCACTACAGCTGAGCGGAACCAACTACATTAACACGGCATTGGTGCAGGTTTTGAAGCCAATACAACAGTTAATTAAGAACGAAAATGATCTGTCAACTGCGTTCATTTTTATCATTCTGGTTTTGAGCTGAAAAGAATACTTGGTCGTGAATATGATAGTGCAATAATTTTATGTTTAAAAGGAGCCAAATAGAAGATACATGAGGCCAGCCCTGCAATTAAGCCATGATTGTGAGGCTACATAAAAGCCCTTGGCTCTTGGGGGCATCAGAGACCACAAACATCACCTAACCTTCAATGAAAATTTTCAGCGTTCAGGCAACTACCACACTTATTCAACTACTCAAGCTGCTTCAGATATTTAACAAAACAAGGTGCCTATCCATTCCACCAATAAAGCAGTTCATGATGCCATTGAGTAACACCTCGCCACCCACATTATTGCAGCCATTGAAATCGGAATTCAGGAATTCAGTTTAACAAAAACACTACTTTAGTTTCAAAGTGTTCAAGTTGTTTAAACTCATTATGCTGTTGAGTAAAAGCAGCACTTACTTATCAAATTGTTTAAGTTGTTCATAGCAAAAGGAGCGATTGCCAAGGAAGCGATGGTCATTAGGGTCGTAAGCAGCAGCCTGAGTAAAGAGTTTAACTGCGCGCTGGTGGAGGCCCTGGGCGGCGGCTTCATTGCCCTGCACGGCCATGCCACGTGCCTGGACTTGGCGGTTGCGGAGCACCTCAGGGTCAACTGTGGCAGAGAAGCTTTCAGCTATGTCAACAATCAGGCAAATATGTCATATATGACATAAATTTCATTTCATACACTTTCATGAATAAATTTACACAGCAGATAAATAAGGTAAATTCAAATTTAATGTCACCAATGAATCAGTGTGAAATAAGAAGCAATTTTCATAAGTAGGATGCTACTTTTTATCAGAATAATTCGATATGCAACACATCATGCCTGTGTCAGGACTCACTATAAGGATGGTTATCATCTACCACAGTTTTTCTGTTGCTCAGGCTCTTAACAGTTGCTCCATTGGAGTTAAGAGGAGCCTTCACTCCACGTGCCGATAAAGATTCCGTCAACTCCAGCTGCTCTTCATCCCCCTCAGATGAACATTCTGAGTCGTCGCCACCTCTGATTTATGGATGTTTTTGAAAATGAAAAAAATATACAAAGATATTCTGATACACATTGGGCAAAAAATGTTCATCATTCAACATAGAAAATGTTTTTCTTAGATTTAGGTAAAGGAGATAAGTACCTATTTCTGCAGGCATATTAATGAGATAACCTTCCTATCCTTAACACCGTAAGTGTTGGACAATGAAAAAAAGACTCAAAATAAAAAAAATGGACATTGTATCCTGAAATAGATTAATCTATTGATATTTTTAATATATTGTCTTCCCCATTTTTTCCTTTAGCAATCAACAAGACAATTCTTGCCATCCTCCTCTCATTCAGCCTTCACAAGCTCTTTGAATCAAATATGTTTATGAGCATTAAATCTCAGCCACAGTCCCTTCTTCTGCTGAATTTACGAGTACAATCACTGCAATCCCCTCCTACCCTGTTCACTCATAAAAGGCACCATTACCCTTATCACTAAAATCACCTCAGACATTACTTGTCTTATGTATAACTCACATTACATTTTTAGGTACTTCACAGTTTTTTCTACAGTTCATCATAAAACAGTGATCCTCTCTCTTCTCACTCTTGCTGTAAATACAATAATTCACACATTTACAGTCACACTGAAGTCTGTCACAACCTCTGCCAGCATCAAACATACGTGGGCTTTGCTCTCACTAGCAGGAGTAGGTAGATATCAGTAATGGTAGGCTTGCATACATAACCAACTTGCATATACAATAATGTAGCAAATTATAATAAACAAATTATTCTCTAACACTGTAGCATAATGAACAAAAGGTGTAATTTAAATGCATCAGCATTGAAAATTGTATATATCCATTCATATTTAAATTGTCCCTATTTTAAACAGCTTAGAATATGGTAAGGCATCTACATTAGCTAATAATGGCTTTTTATCAAGATATCATGAATAGAATATTATACTTGTATAATATTCTATTAGTGTCTGCAAACACAGACAAAAAATGTACTTACAATACAAAAGGCTTTTTCTTCAAAATATTGTTTTACAAAAGGCTTTTTCTTCAAAATATTGTTTTAAGTGGAAAGTTCCTGCATCACCCAAGATGGCTACTCAAGTTTTTACTGAAATAGAGAATTACAATAGAAGAGGAAATTCAAAACAAAAAATAATAACCTACAAATTATTACTTACATTTTCCCGTTATTATTGATGAATTTATTTTCATTTTTATCATTCGATTTCTTCTTTTCCTTCCTGCGTCTTTTCTTCTCCTTCTTTTTCTCAGCTTCACATTGAAGTGCAAGAAGAGTGGAGAGATTAGTGGCATCATCATAAACTCTGTGGTGCAAACCACTGCTACAAACTCAAGAATATAACACATCAGAGTCACAGTATACACCTAACTTCTCAAGGCTCAGTGAGTAGATACCATTAAAAATTTATCACTAAACATGCCATGATGTGGTGAGGTCCACCACAAGATACTAAACAAAGTGACTTCCTTCACAGTAAGCACCTAACAATTTAGTGCTTGGTGCATAGCAATGTACACATCACTAAACCTGCCATGCTTCACACCCTAAAACAATCTTATACAAAATGCATCATATTTTTCATTAATTCCTTGGTTAAGTAAATATTCAACAACAACCAAATAATTTTGGCAATCCAAAAATTCTTTGGGGTACATAAATTTTTTTTCCTAATTAAAAAATTTTGAATTTAGAAATAGACAAAAATTAACTGTGTACTCACCATTGTTAGGCTGGTCCCGCTTATGAGGAGGCAGCAATTGATTATAAGCTTGAACAACACGTTCTAATTTCTGTAGGAATAACAACACAATTGAGCTTTGTGGCTGCTCAAAGCAGGCACTGTTCTAAAGCATAAATTTTCATCAAAACATTTAAATTTTTCATATAAAAGCATAAAATCATACTTAAAAAGTAAAAGACTTCACAAAATATGTTGAAATTTCACACAAAACAAATCCATCAATTTGATGAATTGTGATAAGAAAAATAAGATTGCCATAATTTCTGACAATACCGTATTTCATTTTATGCCCAAGTAATTTCATGAGGACAATTTGTTAATTTTTCAGGTTTAAAATCATTTTTTGTTTGAATGGAAAGTAACAGAACATCTCAAGAAAAAAATTTTTTTTTTCATATAGCCAAGATTATTCTCAACATTCAATAGTTACAAGTGTTAGACAGTTATAAATGATTAGCCTGTCTCAGTAATTATCCCTCAATTATCATGTAGCTTGCCAGAGTTGACCTCCCTTTTCTTACTGTACTTCTAGCTTATTATAACATTAATGGAGACAAAGCACTTTGTTGGCACTGTCAACTGCTGTGGTCTTATAAATATTTATTATAAGAGTTGTTACTTACTTTAACATCTTCACTTGCACGACTAGAAGACAATTTGCTGCTTAAACTGCGATAGCGTTGTGTTATGGCATCCTTGTCAACACCTGGAAAAATACATTAACAACTAAAAACTGGAAAAATTATAGCAAATCTTGCTCCAAGAATCTCAATAAATCATGTCATAATTTAAAATTTATATTGGTCATCAATAGTGGCAACAAAAAAATATGAGTAAAAATATAATGAGTTATGATGAAGTAGTAATGATAGCAGCATAGGTTTATTTCATTGAGAGTATCAGAGAGTGTATTGTGTGGATATTGCACAAGGCAGAACATGTAAAATAGCAATGTCATATGAAAGAATAAATCATTTGTGGTGATGGAGAATGACATAAAAATAATTTCTTACAATGTTCACATAAAGAATGATTGGATCAATGAGACGCAGTTCACTGTTGGAACATAAAAAACTGTCATTAAAGAGAGTATGGTACTACACTAAAATTATAATATGTAATCAAGCAACAACATTTGACATAGAAAAGCTCTCTACATTAAATTATATAATTCAAATCATGTCATTCAAATACTAGTCAAGTCAGTTGTAGAATTTTCTCCATTTCCTACTAATCAAATCATTGCCATTAACTCAAACGAACTGCACACCAACAAGGCAACTACATATAATAATATAACACATGGTGACATTTTTTCTATATATTTTAAAGAATTGGGTTCAATTACAATCATCTGGTATTATGGAATATGGTCAGTAAACACCAAAATTTATATAAAATTCATTGAATGCACAAAATAAATACGTGTATATTTTAGTGAATTTATTATATATTTGGCCATAGATTGGGAAGTTTAGCAGAATAAATTAAGTTTAAAATTAATAAATAAGAAAATAAATCTCAAAGATTTTACAAATAAGAAACAAATCCTAAGTACTCACCTAAAGGAAGTTCTAATATTCTGAAAGCTTCTTTATCAGATATTGCCATTATTGTAAATAAATCACCAAGCTTTGGCAAATTGAATCAATATATGTGGGAAAAATCTGTCCTTCAATTAATGCAAAAATATCTGCAAACATTCAACAGGAGGAACTTGAGTCAATAACAGAAGAATATCTTGCACAAACACACCTGCAATAGTCACAGACTTTATAAACAACCCACGCTAATTTGAGGTAGAAATAAAAACCCTAAAACACAATCTATACAATACTAGGCCCTCCAACTTCTTCTATAGTCATTCCAGACCTATTTTTAGGCAATGAATTCAAGTAAATGACCACCAGATATTTTCTTCATATCAAAGTCATTTGCCTTTTTTGCACTTTGTATAAATTCTTAGACGCTTTTTGGAAATTTTTGTCACATCATTGTTAAAGGAATATACTTCACAGAGATTTTTTGTAAGTACAGTCAAAGGGGGTAAAAAGGGGTGGTTTTGAGCTTTTTTGTTAATAACTTCTTACAATGAAACATTTCATAAACAAGTTTGGGCTCATTTTAAAGGTCTTTGCAGAGGCTATCGCATGGCATCTCCAAAAAAAGTCTATATGCTATTTGTAAGGTGCTGACGCAATATAAAAGCTTCCCGAATTTTTCTGGGAATGGGGTAATAAGGGACACTAGAAGTTAAACTAGATTTTAAAATATTTCAAGCATGCTGAGTGTACTCATCCATTACTATTTAAAGAGAGTATGGTACTACACTAAAATTATAATATGTAATCAAGCAACAACATTTGACATAGAAAAGCTCTCTACATTAAATTATATAATTCAAATCATGTCATTCAAATACTAGTCAAGTCAGTTGTAGAATTTTCTCCATTTCCTACTAATCAAATCATTGCCATTAACTCAAACGAACTGCACACCAACAAGGCAACTACATATAATAATATAACACATGGTGACATTTTTTCTATATATTTTAAAGAATTGGGTTCAATTACAATCATCTGGTATTATGGAATATGGTCAGTAAACACCAAAATTTATATAAAATTCATTGAATGCACAAAATAAATACGTGTATATTTTAGTGAATTTATTATATATTTGGCCATAGATTGGGAAGTTTAGCAGAATAAATTAAGTTTAAAATTAATAAATAAGAAAATAAATCTCAAAGATTTTACAAATAAGAAACAAATCCTAAGTACTCACCTAAAGGAAGTTCTAATATTCTGAAAGCTTCTTTATCAGATATTGCCATTATTGTAAATAAATCACCAAGCTTTGGCAAATTGAATCAATATATGTGGGAAAAATCTGTCCTTCAATTAATGCAAAAATATCTGCAAACATTCAACAGGAGGAACTTGAGTCAATAACAGAAGAATATCTTGCACAAACACACCTGAAATAGTCACAGACATTATAAACAACCCACACAAATTTGAGGTAGAAATAAAAACCCTAAAACACAATCTATACAATACTAGGCCCTCCAACTTCTTCTATAGTCATTCCAGACCTATTTTTAGGCAATGAATTCAAGTAAATGACCACCAGATATTTTCTTGATATTAAAATAATTTTCCCTTTTTTGCACTTTGTATAAATTCTTAGACGCTTTTTGGAAATTTTTGTCACATCATTGTTAAAGGAATATACTTCACAGAGATTTTTTGTAAGTACAGTCAAAGGGGGTAAAAAGGGGTGGTTTTGAGCTTTTTTGTTAATAACTTCTTACAATGAAACATTTCATAAACAAGTTTGGGCTCATTTTAAAGGTCTTTGCAGAGGCTATCGCATGGCATCTCCAAAAAAAGTCTATATGCTATTTGTAAGGTGCTGGACGCAATATAAAAGCTTCCCGAATTTTTCTGGGAATGGGGTAATAAGGGACACTAGAAGTTAAACTAGATTTTAAAATATTTCAAGCATGCTGAGTGTACTCATCCATTACTAACAATACTCTGAAGTCCTTCTCTTCCTTTGTAGATGATGTAAATGTAGAATAAATGACATTTTCTGTGATTTTTACTTTGTTTTTTTATGTGATATTACCTTATTCATACATTATAGTATTACTGATGTGATATTACCATATCCATGGACATGCCATTGAGCATTGACAATGGCCTTGTCCACTGCAAGCTTCATATCAGCAGCCATGTAGCATTTCTTCTGTATCTGTAAGCTTACAGGATTGCTTGTAATTTTGCACAATTTTAATCGAGTCGAGCGATTTCACTATAACAAAAAGATCATAAAAAAAACATACCTGAAACAGGAAGGAATATTTTAGTGACAACCATCATATTTTCTTGAGAAATAAATCCGAGTTTAGGTTACTTACTTTGCATTCTTTGCTGCCCAATGCTCAATTCTATCTATGACATTCTATGAACAATTTTATAATGACTGATGATGCATTATTTTTGTACAGTAAATTTTTTTTCACTGAGAAAGTTGAATGTAATCAAAATTCTTTGTTGTTAATTGTTTTTTTTTTTGTTTAACTGGAGAATTGGCAAACCAAGGTTCTTCTGTAAATGCGTTTTTAAGGGTGTCACTTATTACCCTTTTTTGCAGAAATGGCCACCATTTTTTTTTAATGAGATATGCAAATTCTGTCAATCACGTTTTTAAGCCAACACCAGTGTGCAACTTTTATGTAAGTAAAACTTTTTAATACAACAAATATTCTTTTTTTGCTACAGGCCTTAGTAGAGGTACTTTTCCAAAATCTTACTTTTCACACTTTTTTCAGGGATTTTTTAGAGGTAATAAATATATGATTTTTTAACTTGCTTTATGCTACATAGATAGTAAAAATGTTGAACTTTAAACCACTATTTTTTGTTTTTCAATATTTTAAATAGTTTAGCTGCAACATTTCTACAAAATGTTGGAGGACTGTCCTTTAGTACTCTGCCGTCCCTTATTACCCCATTTGATGGTACATACCATTAATTTGGTGTGGTATACATATCATTAGTTTGGTGTGGTATGCATACCATCAGTTTGGTGTGGTATACATATCATCAGTTTGGTGTGGTATACATACCATCAGTTTGGTGTGGTATACATACCATCAGTTTGGTGTGGTATACATACCATCAGTTTGGTGTGGTATACATATCATTAGTGTGGTGTGGTATACATACCATTAGTGTGGTGTGGTATACATACCATTAGTGTGGTGTGGTATACATACCATTAGTGTGGTGTGGTATACATACCATTAGTGTGGTGTGGTATACATACCATCAGTTTGGTGTGGTATACATATCATTAGTTTGGTGTGGTATGCATACCATTAGTGTGGTGTGGTATACATACCATTAGTGTGGTGTGGTATACATACCATTAGTGTGGTGTGGTATACATACAAGTGGAGTAGAGATGACAAGCATAAGGGAATCTCTATTGTATGGGGAGATGACAAGCATAAAGGAACCTTTTTTGTGAAGGGAGATGGCAAGTGTAAGGGAACTTCTTTCATGAGGGGAGATGACAAGCAGAAGGGAACTTCTTTCATGAGGGGAGATGATGAGCATAAGGTAACGTCTATTGTAAGGGGAGATGACAAGCAGAAGGGAACCTCTTTTGTGAGGGGAGATGACAAGCATAAGGGAACTTCTTTCATGAGGGGAGATGACAAGCATAAGGGAACCTCTTTCATGAGTGGAGATGACAATGGTAAGGAACCCTCATTAGTGAGTGGAGATGACAAGCATAGGGGAACCTCTTTGGTGAGTTGAGATGACAATGGTAAAAAATCTTAGGTGTGAGTTGTAGATTGCAAGGAGACCAATGGGCATAGAGATTGGCCAGTAGCCTTTCTGGTTTCTTAAGAAGATGCATTGCAAACATTATTTCTGTCCAAATTCTCACACAAACAACTTTGATGAGTGCTTTTCTGACACCACAGGTATTGTAGTAGACAATTGAAAATTTATTCACAGCAGAAATTATCAAATTGTTGATTGTGCTTAGCAGCCTCATCCAACCCATGGTCATGAAGATGTGCCAGGTGTGCGTGAATTTTTATTGACATTTTATCAATCTGCGCCGGGCGCCATAATATGCTGGTAAAAAAAATGCGCCATGCGTTGTGCTCCTAACATTGTTCAAAGATGAATGCGCAGCAATGCTATCAAACCCAAATTAATATCAGCATCAAGTTGACTAGATTTATAACGTGTTAACACAGGTTCTAGGAGTCAGCACAGTTATGAATATTTATTCATTATTCATAGATCACAATTTGGTTGGAAATGAATTACAAAACTGAATAGTAGAAGGCAATAATCCACATGGCTTGAGATTGGTGCCTTCTAATGAAGGACTGATTTTGGCAAAAAGTACAAACCCTTATGTCAAGGTTGGGAATACGTTACGTTTACGACATCCATTCGGCTGGTGAAATGGGTTTGTGCGGTGAAAACTCATTGAATACAAAAATACAGGCATGGCAATATTTTTTATTTATCAGTTCTCATTTTTTGCAACTTTGAAGGTTAATTATATAGACAAACAACAAACATTAATATAATATGAATAGCTTCAAGAGACATCACATGACATGACAAACAATGTATCAGCATTACATCAAAGTCTTTAAAGACGATGTTGCCATACCATTCCATTGGGAATTTCATCAACCGTAGAAAATTTAATAACATATCAGCACACTATTAGTTTACATAGAACAAGCAAAATCTGTCATTTAACACTAATATTTATTTACTTCATATGCTCAATTTCTGAGGACTTGGTTCTTCACCACTTGCCTCACGTGTGAACTGTCTACATAAGGTAAACAATGTTTCCATAAGAAATTTGTAGAAAATTTCTTCTAAAATGTAATTCTAGATTTTTACTTTCATAAAATTTCCATATCAAGGAAAATCATAGATTATTGATGGATAATTAAATGCATATTGAGTATTATAAGTTTTCTGTCTGTCGTTCCTTGACAAAATGGATCTGCGTACTGTGCGTGCATGGACTCTTGCGCACGTGCATAGACTCTTGCGCGCACGAGCAAAGATGGCCCAAAGTTGCACTGACTACGCAAAAATGGCTTAGAAAAATTCATAATCAGTGGGAAAATTCCCAAAAACATTTATCATCCTGAGTTCGGCAACCAACCAACCTAAATTGGAAATTTGTAGAAAGGTCCAGCCATTGGTGCACCTCCTGTTCTGCGGTTAGTGTAGCCAAAGACTGACAAATAGCTAAAAGGAAATAATTTCAATCAAAATGTGTTTGCAAGATCTTCTGAAGGTGTAAATTTTGCTGCTGATGGATCACCAAAGATCTTCCAATATTAGGGTAAACGCGGTATATTCCGACATTGTGGGTAATTCCAACACTTCTCAACTTTTTCCTTTATATTAAGCTTTGTTTTAGTTCCACACATTCGTTGATGGTTGAAATAGTGGCGTCATACTATTGCGCGCCATACTATTGCCGAAACACTAGGTCTGGGCCGTCTGGCGGTAAAATGTTAAGATCCAAAG
>NW_025939059.1:0-298 GCF_000764305.2 Hyalella azteca | reverse complement strand
CCCTCCCGACCCTACCTCTCCCATCCTGACGTTGACCCTCCCGACCCTACCTCTCCCATCCTGACGCAGACCCTCCCGACCCTACCTCTCTCATCCTGACGCTGACCCTCCCGACCCTGTCTCTCCCATCCTGACGCTGACCCTCCCGACGCTACCTCTCTCATCCTGACGCTGACCCTCCCGACCCTACCTCTCCCATTCTGACGCTGACCCTCCCGACCCTACCTCTCCCATCCTGACGTTAACCCTCCCGACCCTACCTCTTCCATCCTGACGCCGACCCTCCCAACCCTACCTC
>NW_025939058.1:0-4528 GCF_000764305.2 Hyalella azteca | reverse complement strand
CTTGCAAATGCGGCAATATTAAAAACCGTGAATTGATTAAGCATCCATTTGTTTCCTTCTGTTCAGTTTAGCCGGGTTAATTGAGTTGATCTAGAATAGTTGTTGGTTTCACGTATCTTTATTGAATTCACTTGATGGAAGATAGCAGCGGACATTGTGTTCGTAGCCTCATATTTGAAGATATTTGTCTTGTGCTGTCACAACGAGCTTATATTAAGATTTACGCATCATGTATACTGATTCATATATTTTTCCTTCAAATTCAGTAATTAGTCTTATCAATGGGAACGTGATCAAACTCTCATTATGTTCCATTCCGACTATGACATATGCGGTCATTTATTAGGCATGTGAATGGACGATGCGATTCATTATTCATGAAATTAAATGCAGCTCTGCGAGCTTCTTTTTTCCTCTTTTAATGACCATTTGATTTTGCCGTGCACGGCAAAATTCATAAGTAAATTTTTCCTCTTTTAATGACCACGGCAAAATTCATAAGCAAAGGATATGATTATAGTAAAGGTTATGCATAACAGTTTGATAAGACAAGCAACAAATGCAGTTTAGCCTAAATTCGTACGTTGGTGGTGTAGTTCCTACAGTCCTGTAAAGAATTTTATTGACATTTCAACTTCCTCGGAATTAAAAATTCAACTTTTTACAACGTTAAAGATTGTTATAATTTTATTTACCTGATGGCGGCGGATTATTATGCTGGTCTAAAGAATATTAATTATTAATAAAGGCTTGACACGCAAGAACGCCAAATAATATTTGAATGAACATAATAATACATTACTCTGGAAGAAAATCGTATCATGTTTTTTGGAAAAAACTGGGAAAAATACACTGTTTTAATTCAATACTGTCATTGTTTTTCTTCAGTTAGTTTAAAATCAACCATTATACTTTTTTAAAGAACTATATCATCAAATTATTTTAAAATAACTTAGATGAGATTAGGAAATGATAACTGTAATTAAAAGGATTTTTATCGAAGCCGCCATCCAATTTAATAACATAGAACGCAAACTTTCTCACTACATTTTTCTTGCAGAATAAATAATTTATATGTTTGAAATTTGTTCGTGAATTCACAATTATAACTGAAACGAACGCCATGATTTTAATTGCCAGAATTAAAGTTAGCAGCTGGATGCCTATCTAACATTCATAATTCAATGCAGTTCTGCGAGATTTAGTCTGCGTTTTATTTTAATTGAATTAATCAATTTAATTGATTCGCTCATTCTAATTTGAATGCGATTTGTATACCTCAATAAAAATTGAAATGCTGGACCCTTTTTATATTTTATTATAACTTCGTTATAATATAATTGATTATATTATAATTTACATGATAATTAAATACCAATATTTGTAGAGGGGACTTAAATTTGAATTGCTGAAGTTTATTTTTATTGAATCCTTTTCGAATGATGCATGTTGGTTGTATAGGAACTCTGCTGTTAATGAGCTGTGCATCATCGAATAACGTATCATCATTCATCATTGAAATTAAGGATCATCATTTATTTTAACATCCCATTTCAACTTAAAGATTGGCTCTCGAACACAATTTCATCAAATTGTTCATACAAAATTCATCCATTTCAACTTATCAATTAAACATTTGCATTTTCTTTTGATGATTTCGCCAAAGTATACATCTATAATGATTTATTTCACCATCTCACATCAATTTGATGTACAGCAACAAGAATTTGAACCAGCTGTGCGTCGAGCGCACACTGCTGCTCCTATTAGGTAGTACTGCCTAAATTCAAATCTCGGTGGTGCTCATTCGGTGAGCAATTGCGCGTCTCAAAAAGGTTTTTGTGTCCGCCCCACGGAGCTTTAAGGCGCGCGACTCTAAAGTGCGGATTACTTTTATGGTGACGGATTGCAGGCGCCGTCGGCAGCGGCGCCTGCGCTTGGGTATGACAACTGCGACCGTTCCAGGCCTTGCGCTAGGGTTGTGTTCTCAGACTCTGATAAGACTATCGTATATGTTAATAAGAAGATGAATTTTCGTAGTTATTTCAATTTAAAGTCTACGAAGAAGTCAGAGCGTGAAACGAAAACAATAAATGATAGGGTGGGGTTGTGTTCTCAGACTCTGATACGATGATAATATATTAAGAAGAAGATGAATTTTGGTAAGTATTTGAATTTAAAGTTTATGAAGAACTCAGAGCGTGAAAGGAAAATAATAAATGATAGGGTAACAACGGGAGGAGGAAGAGAGCTTCACGGGTAGATGGAGTTGTTCTGTGTACACCTCCATCAATGTACTGTTATAGAATGTAGTACTGTTGTCGCGTCATCGGATTTTGCGTTAATACAATTATATGTTTAGGTCCACGTTCCCAGCTTTTCGAGCACACATAAATCAGCTGGAATATTTAGACAGGTAATTTCACTCATATCTAAAACATGTGAAATTAAAAATAACCCTTATATATAAGCACTTGTTTATACAAGACTGTCTCAGGGGCTTCTGTCGTTTACGCATGAACGCTTCGAAGAGCAGGACAGCGATCGACCGTAGCTTGGATCCTTCCTTCGAGGCAGTTAAGAGTGTGAATTTATGCTCGCAAGCAATAGCATGACGGCTATTTTTCCTCTGCTGATAAATATTCATCAAACAACTGAATGAACAGTCTGTGCTTCACGCATTCGCTCTGCATTCGCTCGCGTCGCGAGTGTCGAGCACGAGCTCGTACCGAGCGACATCGACACTTAGATTGCCGCTCAATAAAAGTGCACATGTAGTATCGTTGTAGATATACAATAACTTTCCAGTTGCAGTAGTGTTGTGGATTTATATTCATGATCCAGTTGCAGCATTGTTGTAAATCTACATTCATAGTCCATAGTTGCACTATTTTTGCAGGTCTACAATAGTTGAAATATTGTTGTAAATCTACATCCGTAGTCTAGTTGCAGTATTGTTGTAGATCTACATTGATTGTCCAGTTACAGTTTTGTTGAAGATCTATACATTCATATAGTCTAGTTGCAGTATTGTTGTAGTTTGCAGATCTTAATTCATGGTCAGGGATATCATGTAGTAGTTGCGTTTGATGAAAAGTTATGTGTCGATTGAATGCAGAGACTGCAAATAGCGTGAAATATATACTGACTTACTAAATTTGCATTGAANGATTGGCCGGTCGTCGGCAGCTGCACAATAATCTACGGCGAGGGCTCTCCACACATCACTTTTTAGCAGTTAGTTGCAGGCTCAATGCCAGGCCTCAAATTGCCTCATTACTAACGAACTCCAAACTTTGTATCGGCCTGTCACTTCTCGAGCCATTTGCCATTTCCAGAGTGACAATTAGAGGCTTAACTTGGCTCGAAAAGAGCCAACTTGTGCTGGTATGAGCCAAAAAGTGGCATGCAGCTCGCGCCACCACCACCCAACAGGCACGTGCGTTAACGCTAAGGAAGTGTAGGCATGCATTACATCTATCCAGACTATATCTCGTCACATATTCATTATATTCAATGTCTTGTCCTTGAATATATCGCTTCACAAATTCGTTAATTTTTATTCAGTAAGTTTTGCATTTGTATTAACTTGAAATTTGCTCCACATCTAATTACAAGATTAGAATTTCATCCTAAATTAATACAGTGTGAAGTTTTTAAACTGTAATTTCTGAGTAAACTTTTTTCCCTAATTATGATCATTGAGTTCGCCAATCGCAAGAAATTTGATTTTTAAAATATTACTTTTTAACTTAGTATAATTTATTAAAAAATATCTGTAAATACACAACCTGAACGAATGTTTTAAGATAATATTTCAAACGTCCGGACATGGAAATACACCCAAATTTACCTTATAGCTTAAGAATGCTCCAAAATTCTTAACTAACTATGAAAAATCGTCAAGAAAATTGTTTGATTTCATTCATTTTAAAAAGAAAGTGCTAGAAGTTGTAGTATAATTTCTGTTTTTTCTTGACAATGAGGCTAAATCGCAGTCGGCAATACGGCATTTTTGCCGACCGTGATTCAAAACAAAAATGCTTGATTCGATAGAGAATAATGACAGGAAAAGTTTAGTATAGATTTCTGTATTGAGGGTATATACGGAGGGTATATACTGCAGAGGGTAATAATTATAATTCCAATAAATTTATCTCTTCTACTGATTGCATCCGAAATAATATGCAAGGGAATAAGATAACACGAATTTCTAGAGATATCTTATACATGCGTGCTAAAATATTTAGGCCGAAATTGCGCATATACATAAGACACATGTCACCGTTGCGTTTTCTTGTCCTCTGCCACTTATTGATTGGGCTAGTCCAACATACGGAACTGATTTTAATTCTAATTTTATAGATAATTTACCATATTGATGTAATGGTGGATCATGAAATATGAAGAAATGTTCTAACTGCAACGATAGTAAGATAGTAAGTAGATAGCTGCATTATTCACACACGATGCAGAGTCCAGTCATGCAACGCTGCGAGTCGGTCTTACAAAAGTGCAGCACAGCTTG
>NW_025939057.1:0-770 GCF_000764305.2 Hyalella azteca | reverse complement strand
ATGCAAGAAATACTGGCTAAATACATTTTAATTTAGAAATTAACGTCAATCGAAAATTCGAAATTACTGCTGTTCAGGGCTATGTTGGTTCTTGCGAACCAATTGTTGCAGCCAGTCGCTTATATTGAAAATAAAATGATTTAAGCAAGTATTTCTTGCATCAGAGATAATTCAAAGTTTGTTAATGTTAACAGCATTATATTCCATGCAGAAACGTACATTTTTTTATAGATATTAAAAATTTAGGCTCTATGACTTGTATACTATGTTTATAGGATTTCAAATCGATGCATGCATTCAAATTCAAATTAGGCCCACCCACGCCCCACGGCCAGTGTAGCTGTCAGCTCACCTTTCTTCAGAAGTGTGAAATCTTTTGCCGGTGAAGGTGTGTTTTACGATCGGTCCGTAAAGAAGTGTTGATCAGTTCAAAATGACATAAGACCAGGTTCTTTTGAATAACCTATAGAATTGCAGTTTGCAGGTACTGACTAAAACCCGGACCCGGACCGGTCCGCCGAAACCCGGACCCGGACCGGTCCAGCGGACCAGATTAAAAAAAATAAAAGGCTGCAAATCATCTGAAACGTCGAGAAAACTTTTAATTTCACATATAAAATTTTGACATTTACTTAGAAAAATTTCGTCACACCAACATACTCGGGTCACAGAAAAGTTCATTTCTCGATCAAACTAATCGATAGAGAATCTTCTGAAACGTCCAGAAAACATAAAAAGTTGGTATCAAATTTTCGAAAATTTACTTAGAA
>NW_025939056.1:0-624 GCF_000764305.2 Hyalella azteca | reverse complement strand
CCGGTCTGCGTACGACACGATTCATGTCAACGACTCCCAGCTTGAAGCAGTAAATGCATAACTTATATACGATATACATGTTACATGTATAAATGATATGCACATTATCTGTATAAATAATTTGAGCAACTGATGAATAAGGACATGACTTCAAAAATTTTAATTACGAACATATATCACATGATATTAGGGGAGAAATTTAAACTACTATTCATCACAATATTAAATATAATTACAGTTAAGCTGCCGATTTTTTACTCTCCTTGTTTCGGAAGCAAAGGCTAGTCTATAATTCTATTGAGTAGACCTCAGCGATCTGAGACATAGGAGTTCTTCCCAGTGAAAATTTACAGACGTGTCAGCTTCTGATTTGGAGTACCAGAAGCTGTGGCGACTCTAAATTTTGAGCTAAATGATGAGCTGTCATGAGTCTGAGCAACCATGACGTCCATGACTCAGCATAAACGACCGGCTAGTCGCTTCAAATTAAACTGCAACATGCGTAACTCATAACTGTGTGAAGATAAATGATTAATATGAATACGCATCATATGAATGCACATCTTATGAACGCATATCATATGAATGCACATCTTACTAATGCACATCATATGAATGCACATC
>NW_025939055.1:0-431 GCF_000764305.2 Hyalella azteca | reverse complement strand
ATTTTCTCCAATGAAATGTAATAAAATTTTCAGTAAATCAGTGGTTCACTTTGAACTATTTACTATCTAAGGAAATGAATAATTGTTATCTGGGTTAATGATTCATTTCTATGTTGGTAAGCAATACAATGGTATCTTGGTAACTAGGATCTGTACAGTGTACATGACGCCTTCAGTACATGAGCTTCATAGGTAAACGTCGTAGCCTTAGTAAGCATTGCAGCCTATGTACAAGTAGCGGTCTATAAGTAGCGCACTGGCCTATGTACGAGTAGCAGGCAATTTCTCAACTGTGATTGGTGTCTTAAGCTAAAAAAGACGTCAATTATTGGCAGACAGAATTACAAACTCATAACTATTTATAATAGTTCGGCTCCTGCTTATTGGTAGGCGTTATACTGACCAGCAAGGTGCAGCGTGTTGAGTATGTC
>NW_025939054.1:0-9213 GCF_000764305.2 Hyalella azteca | reverse complement strand
ATCAAGTATTATGGGTGAAATAAACATTATCCTCATTATGTTGAGATGTTCAATAAAATTATTTGCGATCGTTGCATGGAATCGCCGGATATTGAGACAAAACCTCTCAACACCTATGAAGAAATGAGCACTAAAACGTGGCCTTTCGATGGACCTGACCTTAATGTCCCATATACTTCAGTTGTATTACATTTATGCAAAGATAAAATTCTAAATAAATCCATTTATTCTCCCACACTTTATGAATAAATGATTCAGAGTTTAAAACATTTACACAAGAAATGAATCACCAATGATATAAATTATACGATTCGGCCAAAGAATACGAGTCGTGCGCGGCTTCAATGCGTTCGTACAAGGTGAAAAGAGCGCAATCGTTGAGCTGCTGAAACGTGACAACCGGGAGTTGCTCCAGAGTGGACGTGACTATAAAACCCCAGTTTTACCAGGGAGACTAATATATATGTGCCATTTATCCTTGATATTTTTTATTTAAGTTGTAATTGCAATTCATTATTTAACCAATGATAAATTGCTGTTGGACTTCAGAGCGAAAAAGTCTTTCAAGTCCGCTATCAATTCTAGTCTGACTGCGCCCAGGGAATAAATAATGTCTAATAACGCCTGGGTGAGTCGCATATAACGTCTAATTTCGAGTCACAGTAAAAGATTCAAGTGCAATACCTACATTAAAATTTGAGACATGAACTCAGTGACCATACAACTCAAAACAATAATTTAACAATCGTTGTTTACTTAGACCTTTACTATTTCATATTTGATCTAGTGCTCCTTCAACAACAAAAAAAACATTTAACACGTTGACTACGATTGCTGCATCTTGTACTATTATTTCACTTTTTGTACAGTTTTTAAACAGGGTTGCCAGGCGGTCATTTTTCCGGACAAATTCCGCGATTTAGTTTTTCTCAATTTCCGTTTGCCGGCTAAAATTTATGATAGTGGTACTTCCTAATTAAATTTCAAATACTGCAAAAAGAAAATAAATAGAATTTTTATAGCGAAACCTACAAATAAACTAGTATATATTGAGTTATCGGCCATTTTTAGCCCTCTTTGTTCTCGGATTTGGCCGTATTTTTGTCAACCTGAATTATGTACCACTACGTCCTGGAGAAATACATTTCGTGGTACGCATATGTACCACTTCGGAGTCAACGTGTTCACGTGTTCAGG
This sequence comes from Hyalella azteca, assembly GCF_000764305.2. Classification (NCBI taxonomy): domain Eukaryota; kingdom Metazoa; phylum Arthropoda; class Malacostraca; order Amphipoda; family Hyalellidae; genus Hyalella; species Hyalella azteca. Next base: position 8,016 of record NW_025939054.1, on the reverse strand, counting down.
CAACCTGAATTCTGTACCACTACGTCCTGGAGAAATACATTTCGTGGTACGCATATGTACCACTTCGGAGTCAACGTGTTAAGCTGTCACGAATGAGAAGACAGATGGACCAGCAGTCACGTAGCGTCCCTGGAGCACCGGCCGTACCGTTACACGCCCCAACCTCCCCACACACACCACCACTCACGCGCAATATATATTAGTATTTCACATACTTTTCTGCACGCAAATGTTTTGAATGCATCAACATTTTCAGCAAAAAAGAATGTTAAATACATAATCATTTTCACTATTTGACCATTTTCAAAAAGTAAGAATGTTGAATACATATTCATTTTCAGTATACCGTATAACCATTTTCAGCATATAAGAATGTTAAATACATTATCATTTCAGAACATAACCATTTTCGGTATGTAAATATTTTCAGTACGTAAACATTTATAGTAGGTACGTTGGCATTTTTAGTTCATAATCAATTTTCAGTACACACCATTTCCAGTAGTTTAATTTCATCACCACACACATTTATAGGCCCTCTAAATGTNACACGTTACCATTCTAACACTACAAAGAAATCTTCATAGTATAACACGTTACCATTCTAACACTACAAAGAAATCTTCATAGTATAACACGTTACTACTCTAACACTACAAAGAAATCTTCATAGTATAACCAACACGTTACTATTCTAACACGACAAAGAAATCTCCATAGTATAACACGTTACCATTCCAACACTATACAAACACTAGAAATCTTCATAGTATAACACGTTACCATTCCAACACTACAAACACTAGAAATCTCCATAGTGTAACACGTTACCATTCTAACACTACGAACACTAGAAATCTCCATAGTATTACACGCTATAACACGTTTCCATTCTAACACTACCAACACTAGAAATGTTCATAGTATAACACGTTAATACCGTATAGGTATTACAACGTTGATGCGTACACATATCCTTTTATTATTAGTAACAAACGCATATCCTATCATTCAAAAATCAAGAAAACACGAAGAAATAATCATTTTCATCCACCAAAGAATGTGAAGTCACGATGAGCCAGCACTGAATTCCTAAACTTTACATCCGACAAAGTTATCGGATAACGTAGGCGCTGATAAAAATCAATGAAGTAGGTTCTAATAATACAGCTCAGGATGGCAGCAGCGTACGCTGATATGAAGAGCCTTCAAACCCAGCACCGCTATCATTACATACAAAGAACACACACGGTAATTGTACAATTACAGGCAGAAGAGACCTGTGAAGAAAAATTCTTCACTTGAGTAACATCGGAATGGTTCTTTCCAGCGCAAACTGAGCATTACAGCAATGTTTCCAAAACTAGGCCACTTGCCACCACTAAAGTCTCCAACATGAATCCTTGTATGAACAAAATAATGTTTTTCTAACATCTTTTTAGCATTACCAACACCGGAGGCAAACTGAGCAACTTTCGGAAGTGGCTTCTGACTGTCTCTTATACACATCTAGATGTGTATAAGAGACAGGTTCAGGAGGTATATACGACGTACCGTATATATGTACACCTGCACACAGCGTATAACGGATGTAGCTGGCATGCGAGGCACAAGTAAACTATAGCACGTTTACAGCAGCTGTTCACTAGACTGAATCGATCGTATGCATGGGATGGACGTAATTAGGATACAAATCAACAGGTCAAAATACGACAGCTCAGCAATACAAAGAGCCGCAGCTAATCACCCGAAAAAAAGGTTTCAAAAGTGCATAAAATGAAAAGATAGTTTTCAGAGTAATTTTCCGTTTAAAATTTCCTTGTCGTATCCAATTTACATGTATATGTACTTATGTCCACCAAAATTTCATTCTTCAATGCTTCTATTAACTTGAAAATGAATGTTGATACATTCGAAACGTCGTTAAATATATTATACATCCTTGCTAAGACCTGCTTTTTGATCTATTAACGTCATCTGAAGAATTTTTATTCCTTGCAAATTGGAATATAATGCATTCTCTGGTCATTATTCGTACATGTTTCAAAATGAAGACCTGAAACAATTTGAAAACATATTATGAAAAATCGATAAATATTGAGAAATCCTTATAAGGAGTTTCGAATTTTCATACTAACACTTTTCTAATATACCGGTGATTATTAATCGGATTTTCTCAACCGATCGCTGGCACGAGTGCATGAGGACAACTCGATTCCCGCTGAGCCGGACCGGGCGATGCTCTTGCAAACGCATAAGTACTCACAATAATTCCCTGCCACCATGCCTGTGAGTGGCCTAAATCTAACAATTTAGTGGTTATTTTCTCAGAATTCTTGTGAGTGGTCTTAATCATACAATTCCTGTGAGGTGTCATCCTTTTAATTATACCTGTGAGAGGTCTTTCTTCTCACCAATCACCATTCTTATTCTAGTCACTAGCTACAAGGTTTAAACTTCAAAATGTATAAAAAATTAATCTACTAGGTCAGGTCTTAGGGCCCTGCAAAATATCATTCATGAGTCATGACTCGTCAAGTCATTCAGTAATCAGTATTACCACCATTCAGCCTTTGAAGTTTGGACTTTGGTGTGGCAAAATTTTTGCGTCAAGTAGGCCTACAAAATTTTCAATATTGCATCATGATTCATGATCAGTTTGCCTCATGCCTGTAGCTGTAAGGCTGTACCTGCAGGCAGTGTGGAAATCCAGAGGGGTAATATATTAACTGGTAAACATAGCAATTAGTATAACACGTTACCATTCTAACACTACAAAGAAATCTTCATAGTATAACACGTTACTACTCTAACACTACAAAGAAATCTTCATAGTATAACCAACACGTTACTATTCTAACACGACAAAGAAATCTCCATAGTATAACACGTTACCATTCCAACACTATACAAACACTAGAAATCTTCATAGTATAACACGTTACCATTCCAACACTACAAACACTAGAAATCTCCATAGTGTAACACGTTACCATTCTAACACTACGAACACTAGAAATCTCCATAGTATTACACGCTATAACACGTTTCCATTCTAACACTACCAACACTAGAAATGTTCATAGTATAACACGTTAATACCGTATAGGTATTACAACGTTGATGCGTACACATATCCTTTTATTATTAGTAACAAACGCATATCCTATCATTCAAAAATCAAGAAAACACGAAGAAATAATCATTTTCATCCACCAAAGAATGTGAAGTCACGATGAGCCAGCACTGAATTCCTAAACTTTACATCCGACAAAGTTATCGGATAACGTAGGCGCTGATAAAAATCAATGAAGTAGGTTCTAATAATACAGCTCAGGATGGCAGCAGCGTACGCTGATATGAAGAGCCTTCAAACCCAGCACCGCTATCATTACATACAAAGAACACACACGGTAATTGTACAATTACAGGCAGAAGAGACCTGTGAAGAAAAATTCTTCACTTGAGTAACATGGGGATGGTTCTTTCCAGCGCAAACTGAGCATTACAGCAAAGTTTCCAAAACTAGGCCACTTGCCACCACTAAAGTCTCCAACATGAATCCTTGTATGAACAAAATAATGTTTTTCTAACATCTTTTTAGCATTAACAACACTGGAGGCAAACTGAGCAACTTTCAGAAGTGGCTTCTGATATGTGCAGTCAGGAGAAAATATAGAAAGTCATTTCTGAGCCCGCATGAATAGGAAAGTGCACTGCCAATCACGAACGGAAAAGTACGTCGAGCGCGCTACTGTCACACATCCGCCCACTTACGTAGTCACAGAGACACTGAAGTCTGAACTAGACGGCACTGATGCAGGCACAGCACACAGCTGTCAGCTCACACTTATCACCAACTGTACGCGGACCTCTTATCTTAAGCAATTAGTAATGTAAAAGAGAGCTTATGTCAGTAGTGATGAGCCTAAATCACTTGTACCACATCATGAATCACTGAATACTATATCATGAATCACCGATACCACAGAGCAAGTAACCAGCACCCAATGAATGACGCAGGAAATCAAAGTCGCTACAAAGACAATATCGAAATTTGATTTTATGAAAAGAAAAACAAAATACACGAGACGAAAACGTGAACGGAATAATGCGACTAATTCAACGGAAACTCTAAAAAATCCAGGCAAGATTCAATTGTACTCAGTCCCGAGTCATTAATACCTACAGCTTAAGCACTCAAATTTATCAGCATTTAGAGTAAACTCGTCATTTATAGAGAGTATGTTTTTTATTCCTATCGATCGGATTTTCATGTAAATATTACAAGGCAATATACCCACATGGATATATTACTAGCATAACGAATACATTAATTAACAACAGCAGATTGATCACAGATCTTGATTAATATGTTGAGTCATTAATTGCAATAGACACATTATTTCATTCATTTAACATGTACGGAGGATGCAGTGCGATGGACATACATTATTCCATTCATTTATTATGGACGAAGGATGCAGTGCGATGGACATACATTATTCCATTCATTTAATATGGACGATGAATGCAGCGTAATGACATACATTATTCCATTTATTTAACAAGAAGGAAGAATGCAGTGCAACGGACATAAATTATTCCATTCATTTAACATTGACGATGAATGCAGTGCGATGAACATACATTATTCCATTCATTTAACATTGACGATGAATGCAGTGCGATGAACATACATTATTCCATTTATTTAACAAGGACGAAGAATGCAGTGCAACGGACACATTATTTCATTCATTTAACATGACAAATAATGCAGTCTTGCAGTAGACACAAGGATGCACGGGCATCGCAACTCAGAAGGTTTATTACAAATGCACAGAATATCCGGCCCAAAATGCATATAAAAATGATGCACATGATGAGAGTCTCGATGATAGCGTACCAAAGGTTTTCTAGATATTCCTTTCAGTAAACAGAACTTAAGAAGTGCATTTCGATCTAAAAATGTAATCTATAATTGAAAACTTGAACAACATTTTTCGAAAAACTCATTTTTCGAAAATTCACTTGTGTTTTCCAGGTTCATTGTTTACGGATGCAAATCAAGACAAGGTTTAGTAATCGCTGCTGACGTGTAAAAAAAATCACGTGACGGCAGCGGAAGTGAACGACGTAACACNAATAAATTTGAAGAGACTGAAAAAATTTTCAAATAGAGAAAACTGTAATCTTTTTGATATAAAAGTGATTTATTATTTGCCTCAAATGGGTATGCTAATATGAAGCACTTTTTACAACTAATTTAAAGACAAGTTCCACATTAAGACCAATAAAAAAAATTAATGGTAGCTATAGTACAATGAAGACTCTTTCTTCAGTTATTATTGCAACCAATGAAGAGACAGAATTCAAGTCAAAATGAAAAAGTCAATGGACGAGCTGGGTTGAATGGTTGAGTTGCCATGTTAGGATTCATTGGTCCACCATTCCCTCTCTGAAAAATAAGTTGGTCAATGGATAAATATTTATGCAAATATCGATGGCATCTAAATATTATTGATATGATAAATATTGACATTTTCATTATCACAATTTTTAAAAATAATATAATATTTGTATAATATGAAACACATTCAAATCAACATACGTATACCTATTAGTGGAAATTTAATCAGAGAACTATTCATTCTGTTTACATATATACTTACAGTACATGATAGAAGGAGATGTTATAATATCAAGTAGCTGGAACCCAAGTAAGGAAAACTTGATCAATCTATGATATAAAATACTTTGCATGGAATATACAAAGAGATGACCAACTAAAGTCAGCTATTAGCAAGGTTTTGGTGTCAGATTGAAGACTATAAAGACAGACCATCTGGGCTACAGCAGAGCGTTGGAAGTCAATTCCACTAACACACTACACTAATGCCTAGTATCAACTGGAAAATTAAAGAAAAAAAAACATTATGCATATGCTCATGGACTTCATCCAATTATAATATATACATATTTCTATAGATATGAATAACTTCTTGTTCACTAATGGACCAGTTAGCATAAAATCACTAAATGTTAAAAAGCCTTATCAATAATCTTCCCTTTTAACAAAATTCTAGGGTACAGTCAAACTGGGTAATAAGGGAAAATTTTGAGCATTTTCTGTTAATAACCTCTTACAATGAAACATTTCATAAACAAGTTTAGTCTCATTTTAAAGGCCTTTGCAAGGCTATTGTATGGCATCTCCAAAAAAAATCCATATGCTATTCATAAGGTGCAGAGCGCAAAAGAAAAGCATCCCAAATTCCCCAGGGAAACAGGGTAGTTTGGGACACTTGAAATAAAACTTAATTTTAGGGGGAGCGTCTACCCCAAATTTCATCTTGATTATTCACAGACGGTTCGGTTTGAAACTTGGTACGTATATGTAAAACAGAATTCTAAGACTTTTTTTGTAAATTTTTCAAAAAATGAAAGAAACGTTAAATTCTTAGAAAACGGCCAAAAAGAGGGTACTCTAGAAATCCTATCTCCTCCTAGGATTTTCAAGCTACAACATTGAGACGCATATCATTTGATGCACAAGGACCATATCTACAAATGCTAGTAAGCGTTTTTTGAAATTCTCATTTTTGTGGGTGTAGGGGCATTTTTTGTGAATTTTTCAATTTTACCCCTGCAACCCCCCTTTTTGCAGAATAAAATCCAAACTATAACAATAAAATGTTAACTGGCATTTGTAGATCTTTTCCTTGTAAATCGAATGGTACCGGTATATGTCTCATTGTTGTAGCTTTAAAACTGTAGGATAGGTTTGCAGTGACAATAAGTTAACCTTTTCAGTAGAGCCTGGTAAAGTCGTGCACACCTCGAAAGACATTCAAGGGTGCAAGGTTGCATGACTACACGATACTGGAGCTCAATTTCTGTCAAGATAGGTGCAAACGACGGCACGAGAACCATCCTGTACGACTGCAGGCGGATAACTGAAGAACAGCATGTTCAGACTAGCTATTTTAGTGTGCTACCAGTAATTTTGGTCTATCTTAAATGTTAAAGAACACCACCACCCCTAACTTTTTCGCGATCTGTCATAAACACATGAATCAACATACAGAGAGTTTTTGGTACCGTTAGATGTGTCAGAATGTAAGCTTTAAGATGAGTATAAGAACCAAAAAAGTCAAAATTGTACATTTTGGGGTAGACGTGCTCCCCTTAAAATGTTTGAAGCATTTTTTAATACAGTATATATATTTTTTACTACCATCAACTGGGGTGAATTCAGCCACCGGGGTGACTTCGGCCAACGTTTATGATTTTGTTTTACGGCCATCTGTTTCTGTTGTAGTTGTGTTATGCGATTGGAACAAAATGGTATCCAATGTAGTTTTTTCTTACCTATCGATTGGAAACTGTTTCGTTTAAATAATTTTATATCCTGCTTGACCAACACAATCTGAATGCCACAGTACTGTAAAGAAAAAAAAAACTGAGTGCAAACTTCAATATTTTGAGATACGAAAAGAATTTTGGAATCAGATTTGTTTTACTTATTTTGGTATCTTGTATAATGATTATATCAATGGCTATGCATTTTTTACCAAATATATATATGCTAGAAAAATTAGCTGGCCAAAGTCACCCCTATGGGCTAAATGGGGAGACTTCGGCCAGCCAATAAATGTTTAGAATAACAGATTTTTCTTCTTTTTTCAGACAATATGGACAGCTATGAATGTAGATTAGATTCTGTGCCATATAGGATATATTATGTGGAGTCATTTAAGAAACCATTGCAATTGATAGAAGATGGTGTTAGGCTGTTAGCTTAAAAGAAGCTGCTAATATTTGCGAAGTCCCTTGTTCACCTTTGAGCGACCAATGTGCTGGCCATAATGCGAAAAAATTTAGGACAGTCTACTCCTTCACCTACGGTGGAGTCAGATTTAGTATCCTACATTATTCTGCTTTCAGACTGGGGCTTCCCATTAGACAGTAAGGATCTGCCTTTTATGGTTAAAAATTACCTTGACAAACAGG
>NW_025939053.1:0-503 GCF_000764305.2 Hyalella azteca | reverse complement strand
TTGTTGATTTTCTATTATCTTTAAACGATGTAGAACGCAAGTTTTTGCAAGCGCTGGATGCAAGAAAAAGTATTTTAATACATACTTCGTTCTTTTAAACAAAATTCGAAAAAAATTTCATTTTAACGCCACCTTCAAAGCTTCAGCTTTGAATTTTTAGATGCGCTGTTTGCCCATAATTATTGCACATTCAGACTCTTAGCAAATTATCAAAATTCGCACTGGTATTTTTTCAAAATGTGATGCCATAAATACACTCCTCTGTATTTTTTTTACATTAATGCGATACTGGAAGACCATATTCGATGGGCTGTGAACACTCGTATTCTCATCGTGCAATGAACACGCTCGCCATGGTTGAGTGGAAAATGATAAATGACATTATCAACATTATCAACGATGATGACATTATCATCGAGTAATGATAAGCAAAACTCGGCACAATATCATCGAGCAATGATAAGCAAAACTCGTCACGTTATCATCGAGTAATGATAAGCAAA
>NW_025939052.1:0-33672 GCF_000764305.2 Hyalella azteca | reverse complement strand
AAAGCAAAGAAAACGCCAAGAAAATTCACCATATCGATATTGAAAACGTTCCGGAGTCCAGCTCCATCATCAGTTCGACTAAACTAAAAATGAATAAAATCACTTTAAAAAGTCAAAATTCAAAGATAGACATAAAACCTAAACAGGACCTAACATTATATCGAAATAAACAGGACTAGTTATGAACAACTTAGTCCTAGGGGTACGACAAGAATATAAAATCCTAGGGATTTACTATTTCCAGATTATATGAGCTAAACGCATTATTGAGACATGGTTTTCGTTTGAAGATATGTAGAGACTCCAAAATTCTCAAATCCGAGCAGCCAGAAGTGGAACCGAGTATCCTGAAATCACTTTCAGATACAGCCACGTCGCACTGCAGTTTCGTTGCTTCGTCTTCAGAATTCATGCGTTTTCAACTGTTTTTCTAAAGCGGTTTCGTAGTTTCGTTGCTTCATCTAACCGATTCACGCAATTTCAGCTGCTTCATCTGAAAGAGAAAGAGTTCTTGCTTTTCATTTCTTCCGATGCAGAAGTTTAGGCCTCGCTATGCCGGCAGCCGGAGGCATTTCAAGAAGCGGCTTCGTGGTGCACAGGAACAAAGAATGCACTGCTCGCATTTAATTTTTTTCATCATCGAAATGCCGGTCGAACTCTCAAATTTGTAGACAGCAGTTGTGCTTGATTCTTGCATTGATTGCTTCAGTGTTGCGATTGAGCCATCACATTGGAGTTCAATTCATCCACATAAACTTTTATATCAGCGTAGTTGGTGCTCTGACGAGTGCGGCTACTCACAAAATTCTGGCGTACGCGAGTAAGACCATGATATTCCTGCCTGCAGCCTGCCGCAAATGTTAAATTAAAAAACTTTTCCGGCCTCGAGTTGAAGTGTCAGGGCAGGTTAGAGTACTTCAGCTCCACTGGTTCTGCTTCCTCCTCCACCTCTCAAGTGTTGTTCTGCTCAATACTAGCAAAGTAAAACGGATTTTATCACAGTAATCAAAGCTAGCATTGCATCTTGCGTAAGATACGATTATTAATTTGTCTTCAGTGTCAATAAATTGTAAATATTGACACTGAAGACAAATGTAAATATTGACACTGAATTGAATTGTAAATATTGACACCTTTGTAAATAGGCAAATATTATTTCTCTTGTATCTATAAAAATTTGATTTGATTACTCGAATTTATAACAAAATTTGATCAAGTCAACTTTTTCGAACTCTTTGCTACGTCAAGTTAAATCGCAAGTTATGTATTTGATTGATGTTATGATGACCATATACTATTTATAATGTATAAATTAAGGTCACGTTGGTCTTATTCCGAGCCTCATTATTCAGTCGGCTAGTTTTGAAAGAAAAAATTTTAGGGCGAATATAAAATATTCACCCGGAGTGACTATGTGTGATTATTTATATAATTACGTATACAAACTGGAAAATATGTTTACAACACAAGTGTCCGTGTGTGCGTGTGTGTGAGCGTACGTATACGCCTATACGCATGATTCGTTTTCTCCTTTTTAAACATAACTTTGAAATTTTATGATTATTTTAAAATTTTCATAATGTTAGTCAAGCAAATTAGTTTGTCGATAATATAAAAGTCGTATCCCTAACTCTATGATGCGTAAATGAAAAGCCAAAACAATGATATGACTCCAGACTCATAACAACAACCGAAACGAACTCGTTCATTTAGTCTTCATCCTTTAATTCTATACGCCTGACTGACGTCAATATTAACTAGCCTCATCTTCGTAATAATAATCGTTTGGCAGCAGCCAAATGGCCAGATTATTCATTAATTGCAATTAAAGTGTTGTTAAATATTCGAGGGACAATTATCCAGCGCAGTGCAGAGCCGGCGCATGCCTAATGAAGAATGAAGCGACTGTGATTAGAGCTGAATTTTATGGCGCTATGGTCTGTATCCTTGATACCCTGATGTGATTGGCATGCCTTTTGACTGCGCAGCTGCGCTAATGAGAAGCGCTTCGTAGGGGGCACTCAAGTAGATGCAGGTAATGTTATGTGCCGAATGAGCAGTTAGTGAAATTCTGGTAATGAAGATAAGTGCAAAGGATGCGCTTAATGAGGTATACATAATCATCATAGGTTAAGTGGATATTGTTAATTGGGAGTATTTAATAAGTTGTACTCGGTAAATTGAATTGCCAGATATGTTATTATATTATGACGCGCTCATACTATCGAAAAGATATAATTAACTTGGAACAAACTATGAAGCAAAATGATGCATGTAATGAATTTGAATTAAGTTGTAAGGAATATCAGTTAAAATATTTAATGATGTTTAGCTGATGACGAGCCGTTCCAGGAATACAACTCATAAATAGTTGCAAGAACTCTATAATTAAAAGGTAGGAGTGTTCGTAATTAAATACCTAATTACATGCATTTATTGCCAAGCAAAAGTGATGATAAATTAAACGGAATGCATTTATATTAAATATAGTCAGTGCGTTGGAGTTACACAGGCACAGTTAATGAGGTGAAGTTAATGAGGTGCAGTTAATGAGATTTAGTTCCTGGTAGGCAGCGCAGGAGACGACTCTTTAGAAACTATGTTCATGGTAAACATTCGATAGAATAAAACTCCCGGCATTCCCTTAATGAGTCTTCATGATTAACTTACCAAACGTCCATGTTTAAAATTAATTAATATTGAGAGTTGTGTCGCATAAAATGTAGGCATGTTTTAGTATTTAAATCTCTATTTTATTATTCGAATATTTTCTTATAAACATGCAGTCTAAGTAGTTGATGGACGGCCATTGCCAATAAGATTCCAATTGTTTTTTTTTTCTTCGTTATTAGGTCTGTTGAAAAAACATCTATTCGCTCAGTGTTTTTTATTAGCCACAACACAAAATACTGAGTTTGCATTGAAGTTTTCTAAATGGAATCACTCGGCTACTTCGTCAACCTGAAATTTTTGCGAGAAGCAAATTTTTATCCTGGCACCTGATGGCGCAATGGTACGCGGTCCACAATCGCAGCAGTCAACAAACGTTCCCAAAATGCGGCGAGATAAAGAATAATAGAGTTACTAATGAAGTAATCATAGATAAAGAGAAATGGAAGTGTTAATGAAGTAATCATAGATAAAGAGTAATGCCCAAACTAATGAAGTAATGATAAACGTAACGCCATGGCACGCACAAGCCACGCGCTCTACTCGTGATGATGAAAAGTGATGTGAAAAATCTGCACATGTGCCGTTCAGCTGAATTGAGTTCGTTTCAAACAAAATTCATGTGTTTATTATGCTTAGCATGAATTTTGGCTAAAGTCTGAAAGTTCACATAGAAGAAAACATAAGCACTAAGAAATACGCTACCGAGCGGTCCTCTCCTCCATTTTGTTTTCTTCATGACCGAACAACGTATGATTTCCGGAAACAAAAAGTTAAAAAAGATTCAAAGCGAACAGTAGATAATAAAGATGAAGTTAATCAGGTAAATATTTGACACATTAAGAAGGAAATGTTCAAACGCATGAAGTTAATTACTAATTCGCATCAAGCAGTGTAGGCACCGTACTTTCGTTTCTAATGTTTGGTAAAAGAGACTGGTTTTGACACTTAAAAACTCGTTTATTTATTTTTTCTGCATGGTAAATTCTCATCAATATGAACTGGATCTAGCTTTTCTGAAGTAACGCTCGCTTGGCGGTCTTTTGTAAATTGCAAAAATTTAAAAGTATACTTATTACTGAATTACTTGTACAAAGCGCATTTTTACAACACTTCTCTTTAACTTCACTTCTTGTTGTTTGTTTGTTTGTTTGTCTGCTACAAATCTTATAATCGATATTTAACACACTTCTACCTCTTCAATCGTTCTGAAATATTACACACTTGTTTATGGTTGGAGACAATGCATGAATTAATTGACAGAATACATAATTTTAAAAACAAAAAACATTAATAATAAAAAAGCCGGAAAAAAATATTTTGTCTGCTATTGCAAAATTTCACTATGTAAACGCATGTGTTATTAAAAACGAATAATCGGAGTTTTCTGTTAGTTTGATCAGTGACTTGAAATTTCCGATCAAAACAACGCGCTTGTATTTACATATTTGGCTCGCTCTAGAGATCTAATTACGCGATACTTGGACCTCATTTAGCTACCTACGCCATATGGCTGCAAATGTTGACTTAGTGCGAGCCCCGCATGCACCAGGCCTATACTTTCAAAAAAAAAAGTTAAGAGATCGTAATTTCATCAGCCAATCATTGACGGCCTTTCAAGCAAAATCCACCAATCATAGGCAAGAAAAAAGAACGTAAGTATATGACGTTCACTTAACGAATTTTGAAAGAATGGCCCACCTGCTCATTGCGAAACGTTTGTGCGCATTACGTGATGCTAGGAAAACTTTGTAATGATTGCGGAAACGTAATCAAAAATTTGGTTCGATTAACAGTTAATTTTTCTTTATTGTCTGTCCGGAATATTTTTCGCGATATAAGTGCTGGAATTGATTATGACATCTTCTATTAAATAAGCTTTAATTACTGTGAAATTTAAATAAACATAGTGCTTGCATACAAATCTAATCAAAAAACAGTAATCTCAATCGAATATTTAAATTTATTTATAACAATCTCTCGTTTACTTTAGTTTACAGCGCCTTGAACACATGGATGAGAACCATAGATGTTCGTACTAATTATTTAATCAATATCATCAGAGTTATTGCTTCAAAATCTTGCTAAAAATTCGAACAATATCAGCAATACCAAAATAATGTGGACAGCATGAAATTAACTCTAAAGTGAAGCTTGAAATAATTGGCATGCTCGAGGAATGTTAGGATATTCAAGTATAGCAAGCTAATGCAAAAGTTCAAAAGTATCTGAGAGGGCTAATTTAAAAGCTACCCTGTTTATCAAAGCAAGCTTCATGCATTACCCTGTCGGATAGATCAATACGCGCTTGACTGTTTACGTGCAAGCCATAATTTTCACTCATTCTCTAATGACCAGTAAATTTAAATTATGAGTATGTTTAAGCATAATCACGAGCTTCTCGTACGCGAATGAAAGAACTTTTATAAACTGAACGTTGATTGGTTGGGGAGGAAATTTCGTTAACGTTTCTTAATCTTGAAAAGGAACCTCAAGCTTCTGATGTCTTTGGCGCTATCAAGAACGATTGATGGCTTCTCCTCAAGCGTTGCGCTCTCCGATAAATTGCACAAGTTAGAAGTTCTCTAATTACGTGCCTTGTAACTTTTATCCTAGCGGCTTGGGCGTTTCCATCAGGAGAATAACACAATTGGTTCAATTCAGCGCTGCGTGTCGGGGGATTAGCGCGATCAGTTCACTTCAGCGCTGCATGTCGGGGGAATAGCGCGATCAGTTCACTTCAGCGCTACGTGTCGGGGGAATAGCGCGATCAGTTCACTTCAGCGCTACGTGTCGGGGGAATAGCTTCGGGGGAATAGCGCGATCAGTTCACTTCAACGCTGCGTGTTGGGGGAATAGCGCGATCAGTTAACTTCAGCGCTGCATGTCGGGGGAATAGCGCGATCAGTTCACTTCAGCGCTACGTGTCGGAGGAATAGCGCGATCAGTTAACTTCAGCGCTGCGTGTTGGGGGAATAGCGCGATCAGTTAACTTCAGCGCTGCATGTCGGGGGAATAGCGCGATCAGTTCACTTCAGCGCTGCGTGTCGGGGGAATAGCGCGATCAGTTCACTTCAGCGCTGCGTGTCGGGGGAATAGCGCGGTCTGTTCACTTAACTACCCGTACTGTGTATGATTATGAATTAGAAGTTCTTTTTACTACCCGAAATGAGTTTATTGTTTAAACAGACAAAAAAATAAAATTATTACGTACAACCGACTGGTAATTTAGTATAAACTATAGCTTATATTAACACGGCGCAATTTATGGCATTAGATAATCCCAATATCAATCAATCAACCAATTCATCAACTATTACTTAGATGCCAATAATGAGTTCGAAAATTTATGATGACGCCAGTAAGTTTCTTGTTGTTTCTTATTACTTCTGAGTGTTTTTTTAATTGAAAACAACATAATTTCATTTCAGTCAATACTCGTATATTGATTGTTAATACTTTTATTACTGCTTACTTCACTAATTTTTTCGATTTATGTCGCTAAGCACAATTCAACTATCGTTCATTTTTAATGTATGGCTCGTAAGTTGGTAATTGTATTTTGCTACACGGAAAATGTTTTAGAAAAATGACGTCGAGTATTGCAAAAGTTTCTTTAATTTCAGCGGTCCATCTCAGACATTTTCCTCTTTTTAATTCAGGATTGAAAATCTGTCTTCACAAAAGTTGCCACCGAAAAGAAATTTTCAGAGGAACGTAAAATTAAAAGGCCCTTGCCACAAAAATCTTCCTCACCAAAAGGTTTCTACGTTCGCTCCATGAAGTTTTTATTTGTATTCTAAAAACTTTAAAGTGCATTTAAAACTTCCCGTATGTATACTTTTCAATTATTTACCCAGTTCGTTCCGTGCAATTGCTGGAGAATTGGCCAGAGGTTCATCTTTATAAAAATGTTATCACCTATTACGTTCTAAATAATTATTTCATATGAAGATATTTAGTCATATATCTATAACAATAATTTTTTTACTGTCTGGTCAGAATATTTATATATTTCAATATTTGAACTCTATGAAACAAAAAGCGACAAATGAACCTATTTTTTTATGCGAAATGAATAACATCCTAAAATTTTATATTCTATAATTATAATTATAAATTATATAATTTAAATAATAAAATTTGAGTTATAAATCAAGGATTAATGAATAACTCAACCGTGTGACCAATTTACGATAGAAAATTACCGAGAATTATTTCAGATACCCAGCGTTAATGTACACCGAAATAAATCCTATATTTTCATTACTGTCGCTCGTCGTTGTGGTGAGGGTGTGGGGTTACTTCAGATCCTCCACTTCCTTCCCCCCAAATAAACCTTCCCCTCGGCAGGGAAGACGGGATGCCGGTAATGCTGGAACTGTGTCCACTTGTTGGGATCTGCCCCATGGTATTGTTTCAGCAACACCTCTTCCTCCCCTCTCTTCCCCCTTCCTCCCCTCTTTTCCCCCCTTCCTTCCTCTCCCTCTTTCCCTTCCTACATTCTCTTCCTCCTTCTTCCCCTCTCTTACTCCTGCTCCCTCGCTCCCCCTCCTTCCATCTTCCTTCCCTCACTCCCATTTCCTCCCGTCTCTCCCCCTCCTCCCCGACGCTTCCATAGGCTTGGTTTTCTTGCCGAACGTCCTTTCCTGACGTCAATTTGTATATTTTGTTTATTAAATATTCAAAATTACCCTATCAGCCAATTATTCTTTGCCCGTTGATAATTATTCCTAAATTGGCCAACTGTTTATATTATTTGGTAGAATTTTTATTTTTTCTCGACAAGCCTTCCTACGGATCGGAATGACTGTGGGAGTACATTTTAGTTATTACAATTAAATCCGTTGTATAAGTTTTATTACTAATTTTTATATGCATTAACAGTTTTACAGCTTTCATTGACTTTAGTTACCTCTGATTGCTCTGGACTATATACATTATTAGTTATGTTCAGTAGCGATTCACTATCATAAATAAAGAAGCTTGTCGCAATGGGCTATTGTCCTGTCTTTTATTGTTATCCGCTTCTTTTTAACCATTAATGCATTCATGCACCGTCGTAATTAATTTCATCCTTTACAACCTCTAATTAATTTCAGGTCTCATCTCACCATCATAGCCCGCAATTAATTTCATTCCCCAGTTATCCAACATATTCTTCAGAGGATATAATTTTCGATCGAACCTTCACTCTCTTCTTACACAGTCTAAATTAATTTCAAGTCTGATCTCAGCTTCAGTTTTACTATGTATTAATTTCAATTTCCGCATGACCATCAGTACCATTTATTAATGCCTTTTAAAGCTTACCATCAGTGTCACTTATTAATTCCTCTTCCATCTTACCATCATTTTCATTTATTAATTCCCGTTCCCAGTAAAATTAAGCATCGCTGCCATAATTCGTGTTCGCGTTATATTCACTTGTGTTTTTGTCGCTCTCGAAGGCTGGGCGGCCGACTAGCAACAACAGGCGATTGGTTGATTGGCAGCATTTTCCCCGTAATGATTATAAAGCGGGGGTTGACTTTCCCGGCTGCATTTTCCCCGTAATGATTATAAACATTATTGATAACTCGTCGAAATTTAACTCTCGCAATGCGCGTCCCGGCAATCGGAATGAATCGGTTCCAGAATTGCCTGTCAGCTCCAGGAAAACATCGCATGGGCGCCCCTACCGTGGATATTAATTCCTGTGAAATAATATGCTGCTGGCTTCATCACAGATCACCGACGTTAATTAATGTAGAACGAGTCAAAATGGACTGAATTTTTCGTTACTTTCATACTTTACAACAGAAAATTTTTATCTGCAATTATTTGTTTAATCACTTTATTATTATTCGTTGAATCAAATTTAAGGAGTCACAAGTGACAACATAGTTTTTGCTTTGTATATTTTGTAAAGTACTGAATTTTTTTGGCTTTGAGTCGCAGCATTTCTTAGTCGCGTAACTTAGTTTGCTTTGAAATAACTTTGATTTAATTGATATAATTGGAATTTTCAAAGGACGCAAATTAAAAATAATTTATCAAAACTTGCTATTCCAATCATGTTTTTCATGTAAATTCTGTTAATACCAGCCCACATTCCAGAAAAATCCTGCAAATCACAGCCAAGGAATTCCAGTTTACGATCATCGTATAATCTTAGATACACGTAATTAGTTTTGCTCATCCATGTTCACACGACTTGCGTTATCGGTGGAATTTACCCTCACTTCATCGCTGGAAAATGAGGGTCACATCAGCATCCACTGACTTTTTCTCTCAGTTTCGTGTCACATTACCAAGTCAGCGTGGGACGGTGCTGAGTTTTAATTTTTTATTGTTTTAAAAGATCAATTTCATAATTCTGCAGTATAAATGGCAATTATTGTTGGTCTTTTTCGCGATGATCAAAGATTGAGAAATTTAATCGTTAATTATACATGTAATCGACATGATATCTCATGGTGCACTAATGGCAATAATTATTTGAGTCAAACACTATTTTTCTTTACGTATGTGATTTAAAACGGTAATCGATTCAAATTAAATCATTGCTACCACTGATTGTTCATTTTAAGGAAATGCTTTTAAAATACAAAATTTGTTTCGTTTTTGGAATATCTCCAGAATATAAAACTGCAATTATCACTAGCTAATTATAGCCTACAAAAAAAAGCCAAAACAAACATTTTCATCCGAATGCAGATATCAAAATATGAATAATTAAAGCAAAATTATTCAAAATTTAGTTATTGGAAGGTGCAAGCATCTGCGAATATCATCCATTGATGAAAAATCGCTAAAATATCGTCTGGAGGGCTGATGAATGATTCGCATTCAGATTTAAATTTATGATGCGACTGATGAAGCTTCTTTTACTCTAGTTACCATTATAAGGTTATATTTTCAATTACTTTATAGACACAGTTTACCGAATCATCAGTTACAATATACCTTAATCAATACTTAGTGAATTTAGTCAACGATACAGTAAAAACAACTAGGATTTATTTCTGCGCTTTTAAATTTTAATATCATTCACAACGAAAGTGTTTCTTGACATATGGTGGATTGAAGCTGAGTTCAAAAAATCAATTTATTAACAAATATCCAATAATAGCTACTTCACAAACTAATTTTAAAACAATTTCATTTCCTATTGCTCAAGAAGCTCTTGTATACAGCACAATGCTGTGACTGAGCCACCGTAGTTGTTATATTTATTTAATGAAGCTTTCACCGGCTGGGCCAATATTCCAACCTCTATTTACATATTGAGTTGGGCTGAGTAAACATCTTGCCATGGTCTATTAATGTCGAGTTTCTCTCCGCAATTCTGTGTGGACGTCACCAAATACAATATTTCAGTTTATTTTGAATGGCGGCTTTTGGAAAGCTCTTCGAGCGTTCTTTTTTCTCAGAAATATGAAGGCTTTGAAGTCAAAATGATTCCGACTTGTTTTTCTAGGAGCTTATCTATTTTCACTCCAGCAGGAAGTAACGGAAGTTCAGGCAAGGGTTTTTCTAGAATCTTTCACATTTAGCCCAAGTAAGAAGTAACGGAAATTTAGGCAAGCATTTTTCTAGAAACTCAGGTATTTTCACCCAGGTGAAAAGTGAAGGAAGTTTGAATAATTTTTTTTTTAGATATCGATCTGAATTAATTTCACTTCTGCGTCCGATTCCTTCACAAACTTTTCTGCATCGAGCCGCAGAATTAAATGATTAACTTTATTTTGTTAGCGCACGTGTAAGTAATCTGAAAACGTAAAAGTCAGGTTTCTATTCCAGGATCGATTGAAATCTGAATTATTTCAAATTTCAATTTGAAATTAGAATATTTCATGTTGACCGACGCACGGAGCCCGCAAATGTGCTATTTCCAGCCTTGACTCCTTCCTGATGCCGAGGAGTTTTTCAAAAAATAATTTGGTCCTAAACATAATCACTATAAAGTATATTGGTTTAATTAGGCAGGAATTGTTCTCTAAGGCAGGTTTTGTTGCAAACATGATAGTAACTCTTATCAAGTGCAATCGCCCTTCTCTCACTCATTTCAACCTATCTACTTCATAAATTCTTTATCTCTTTCCATTCCTTCACCTCTTTTTTCTTAATCTACTCGTACTCATTTCCCTTTCACCTCTCATCTCTTATCCTTCTCTCATTCCTGTTCCTCCCTCCACCTTTCTTCTCTTATCTTTTTCCTACTCCTTTTCTTCCCACACCTCTCTTTTCTTATCCTTCTCCCACTCCTTCTCTTCCCTTTCATCCCTCTTCTTCCCACTCCATTCTCACTATCTCTTCCCGAACCTTGGCGGCTGTTTTTGAACGGCTGCCGGGAACCGCCGCTAGTTTGACAGTTTGAGTGGCCAGAGTGGCGGTACCGAGTGGCTTGAGTGGGACTGACAGGAATAGGCCGAAAGCATCCCGATTGGCTAACATCCTGACACCGCGGGGGTGATATTGTCTGAAAACTGGGGTGATACCGTCACTGTGTTGCTGTGGTTACCGCCACTGTAGCGCAATGGCTAGCGGCACCGATATGAGAAGCTAGCCGTGGGTTCGAACCTAGAGAAGCTCAGTACAGTTATCGGTGTCGCTGGTGGGTGAGGCTTGGTAGTCGTCAAAGGTGGTGCTTGCAGCATAGCTTTGGGTTGGTGTCCCTAAACGAACTCTGGGTATGTGTTCTCTAGGGATCCCTAACGGCTAGCACACCGTGTGTGGGACCCAGGGGCTAGCACAGCGTGGCTGTGACAATGCTTCTGATATTGATGATTTAGTGCTGAGTAGTTGGCATTGAGTGCCTAAGACCAAGTGGCTGATGCAGAGAGATGAACAATGAGTGGCAGCTGCTGTCTAAGTTCAGAAAACAATAATTTTCTTTTGCAACAATATTTTGTGTTTTTTTGTGAGAACAAATGAAAATATTTACAGATAATCAAGTAATAATTTAGGTTTCGCTTTACAAAATTTATAACGAAACTTGCGCCAAATACGTCACTTTTTAGTAGACAAATCACATTTACCCTGAAAACGCAAGAATTAAAGCAGTTATTGGCTCCCATGTCTTAAATGCTGGCTCATTTTATATTGGCTGTAAATAGACACACTTGTTTCCCCGATGTTTTTCTGCTGCTAAGATTGAAGATTGAGTTTGTGCTCAACTCTAAAAGCAGCTCGGGCTTGCGAACGCCCGCTGATTGCCCCGATTGCCGGAAATCCAATTAGAGATTACGCTTTCTTCTTGTCTTGTCCGAGTTAAATGGTAAATATAGGAACTATATTTTTGCAGTGATTAGATTTGGAAATATTTGATGATGTTATAGCAATTTTGTCTAGATTTTCATTCCTGGATACACAAAGAAATCATATATACACGCGCGCGAGATAGCTTAGCAGCTGGAGCGCTAGTTATCATAGGGTCGTATATACATGCAGTAAAAGTTGGCTTTATTAAAAAGAAAACAATTTTATGTTTCATAGCGATGGACAGACGATCAACCAATGGCAAGCATCAGTGCATGTTTGCTTGCCACTTCAAACTTTTGATTGATGCGCTTGGCAAAAATATACTAATAAATTAATTCCTTGGGAAAGCCCGATTTTCATCACCTAAATTCATATTTTATTAATTTATTAAATTTGAGTGCGTACATAAGTTTGAAACTTGTCACCTAGAATTGATTGGAGCTAATCGGCTGCGAATCCACGATACTTATCGAATCGGGATATCCTTGACAAGATATTCATTAAGACTGATGAAAGTAAACTGAAATATAGCCTATATAGCAATTCATGCCTGACAAAGGGCAGCGGTAATCACTTCATCGCGGATCATGCCTCATTATAATAAAATCATGTACATCAATTTAATTCTTACCTCACTAAAGAGGTGTTGCCTCACTAAAGAGAGCGGTATTCACACCATCAGGAAACACCCTTCATTAAAATAAGATCCTGTTAATCATTTTAATTCATACCTCACTAAGGAGAGCGGTATTTACACCATCAGTGAACATCCCTCATTAAAATAACATCATGTTCATCATTTTAATTCATACCGCACTAAGGACAGCGGTATCAACTTCATCAGGAAATGCCCCTCATTAAAATAACATCATGTTTATCATTTTAATTCACGCCTCACTAAGGAGAGCGGTATTCACATCATCAGAGGTCATGCCTCGTAAAGCAGCTCTTAATTAGGCGACGCTCACACGCCTGTCCTGACTCGCAACATCACAGCCACCAGGCAATTAAGTTAACATATTTAATGCACGTCACTAGAAGGAGCTAAAAGCTTTTACTTGTCTTGCTCTCTGGACGAATATTCGCTATTAGCGAAACAGTCAGCTCCTCTTTCATTAAATTATATTGAAATTTATGACTCAACATTTTATTAAAATTTTAGTACCTCCTATTTAGTCACATCTCTTTAATATACTCTCGTTTTTGCGCATCAATTGGTAATTTTGATTTCAACTCTTAATGTTACTTGTAAATTTTCTTTTTAAAATTATTTTTTAACTGTATCTCTTGCTTGATCGTCTAATTTAACACGCTTCCGTGAGTTTCAATCAGAGATTCATTTTATGATTATATCCTAATTGCGTGGTTGTCAGCATTAAAACTTCGTTCATTACCTTTAGTTTATTATTATATATTTTTAGTTTATTAATGTACAAAAGCCTGTAGTGCAATGAGAGGCTCCGGTTGTGAGGGCTCTAGGCATAATGCGCCGAGTGTTGAGTGCAGAGTGTCTGTGTTTAGTGTGTACTTCTGTTGAGTGCTAGCTGGCTGTGTGAGTGTTAGTTTATATAATTATTTAATTCAAAATTTAATCCTTCTCTTCAGCGAATTTCGGTCATTTATGTGATATGAGTTTGCAGTAAATCTAGGATTGCTTTACTATTTATTCAGTGATTATAGAGTTTGTGTTTGTTGTCTGCATTTACTATGATTTCATGATGCTGATGAATGGATCGCAGTTGAATATATTTGAGACTGTCCCTGTAATATGTTCAAGAAACAATTTGTGTCCCTGTACTTATTTTAACAAAATATGAGAAAGTTGCACTGAGAAGTAATATCATAAACGAAAAATTAAAGAATTGCCAAGAATATTGCAGACAAGAAAATCGAAATGTATCGAGTTAATAATCTTGTTTTCAACCTGGTGCATCACATGACGCATTACAATTACTTGATGCACTTATAAAAACTTATAATGAGGTTTGTTGTCTCATAAGAATTAAAATCTTTTACAAAATTCTACATAAGGTTTCTACTTGTGAGCCGTCGCTTGTCAGTATTCGTATTTCCTGTCTTATTAGATCACTGCATTAATATACATGTTTTTCCTGTGCAGGTGACCACGCTTATTGGCAGCCAATGTTGGAGTAGTGTAATTAACATGAGCGTCATCAGCGTCACTGATAAAGAAAACTAAATAAAAACTACAATTTGATCGATGACAATAAAATTATCTGAGATAAAACAAAGGGTTGATCACAAGTGCAGCTAATGACCGCTAGAGTGCCGCTAAAGGGAAAACCTGTGTCAACAATGGCTACAAAAATGTCATATATATTGCTGACGATATTTTTGTTGCTGTCAGTGTTGGCACCTTCAATGACATCTACACTGCCACTAGTAGATGCAACACAGCCACTAGAAGACGAAACTCATTTAGTAGTGGATGCAACACCACCACGAGTGAGAACTTCTACGTCACCTGCAGTAGCAGCATTACCACTAGTGGAAGCAACTCTACCACTATCAAGAACTACCGAGTCGTCTACCAGAGCAGCGATAACACTAGTGGAAAGAACCCAGCCACTAGTAAAAACTACTGTGTCATCTACCGCAGCAGATGTACAACTCGTGGAAACAACTCAGTCACTAGTAAGAACTACTGTGTCACCTACCGGAGCAGCAGTACCACTAGTGGATACACTGCCTCTAGTGGCAGCTAAAGAGCCACCAGTTTCCACAGTGCCATCGAAGAGCCCCTCAATCTTATCAAAGTTTGAGACATTGAAACCGCCGCTTATGATGACCATCCCTACAACGACGGAGGCAACAAGCTTCGTTGATGAGGATCTGTCGAAATCCAGCCTGACAACGCCTGACTTCAGCCATCTTAGATTGGCAACAATTTCAACTGTGAACGAATTGTCAACGGTTAGACTAGATGAATATTTCACACGTAAGTCTTCACATGGAGCCTTCAAAAACCGAACTATGGCAACCAGGAATGTGGCAAAAATGAAGGTACGAAAAAACACTGAACAACTGCAATTTTTAAACACCATTTCATCAGCGAATAATGAAGAGAAGACGACGACGGAAAAATCTGCAAATGAATTACAAAAAGTGGCTGGAACTGAGCGGGAAAAAAGAATGGGATCAGCTCAGAGGAGCAACGTAGCAACGGTGAGCAGAACTGCACTAGCGCACTTCAATCAAACAAAAACAATTTCAATTGAAACGAAAAAAACATTAGTTTCATCTACTTCCGAAATAACGATCTCTGCGGGTCTGATCAACCCGGGGGACTCAATAACAATCACATCGACTGCACTCGCATCCGCGGCACCTAAAATAATAGAATTTGACGAAGCAAATACAAGAGCTGCAGATTTGAAATTCGTCAAAACAGTAACACCGACAGAATTCGGTAGAACAACAACATTGGAAACAAAACCCCTCGCGTCTTCATCAAGAAAAAGAGAACACAGCAACTCCACTGCAGGTTTCCAATCCCAACAAACGGACTGGAATGTCCTAGAAACAACATCCGCTGCCCGCGGAATTCTTAAAAAGCTACTTTGGAATCGCCAGGAACGTCCGCCCAAATTCCAATCGGGAACAACGCAAGAAGATACGGCACTGGGAATCTCCTCTGATGAATTACACAAACAGCTTGGGAATCTATTATTCCAGACAGCAATTGAGGTTGGAATGCCAGCGGACAAAAAAACGAGCGGGAAATTCATGCGCGAAATTCCCTTGGATCGTGAATCTGAAAAGAAAAAAATCCGATCACATGAGGACGCTATTCGCAAGCGAGCAAATATTCCCTTGCCAGTAGGTTATTTTACGATTCCTACGCAACGGAATGATTCCAAATTTCTTATTAAATGTGATAATTTGAGGGTTCATATGAAAAATTCTTCGCTAAGTTACAATCAATCAGAAATTGTGCAAGCTGAGAGGGATTTGCTAGATATGCGAGATTTATCATCACGAAATAACGATTTAGCATCACACGGTGTCCATATATTATCACATGGAGATGATTTATCGTCACAAAGTAACGATCTATCATCGCAAAACGACGATCCATCATCACAAGATGGCCATCTATCATCGCGAGGTGACGATCTATCATCGCGAGGTTACGATTCATCGTCACAAGATGACGATCTTGCATCACAAAGTGACTATCCATCATCACAAGGTGACGATCCATCATCACAAGGTGACGATCCATCATCACAAGGTAACGATCTATCATTACAAGGTTACGATTCATCAGCACATGATAGCGATCTATTATCGCAAGGTGACGATCCATCATCACAAGATGGCGATCTATCATCGCAAGGTGACGATTTATCCAATTTTCCTCGTATGTTATTCCCATCGACAAAGAATTCTCTGTCGCGACTTGCAGAAAAAGGTGACAGAGCGACAATAGCTGCGACGTTGACAGATGGCAAGTCTCTGTCTCTATTGGCAACGCAATTGACAGGGAACTCGAAGACGGCTTTAGTGATGGAAAAAGACGGTGACATGCTCAGAAAAAATCTGTCCCTGAAAAAATACGGAGTAAACACTCGACACTCTCTCTCGCAAGAGGAATTTGAGGATGAAAACTTTATCAATAAACCCCGGCATTCATCTGAACTGTCTTCTGCAGTTAGAATAAATCCTTATAAATTAGTTTTAGACTCGAAAACTTACATGAATAACTCTTCTAAACAACCAAATAAGCCAAAACTCTCACACAAATCGAGAGGAAGAGATTTAAATTCAAATGAATTTACAAATAATTTCTCATCCAATTCAGAGCAGCAACAAGAATCCTCGCCAAAATTAAGACGTTACGAAGAAAACTCCCGCACTGCATCGGCTGCCTCGGTGCTCGGCTCATCCATCAACGAGGTATGGACTGATCCTCCGATATCGTCGCAGCGAAAACATCTGCGTTTTTCTTCTATGAAAACAACGAAGGCAAACTATGCTGTACCGAGACACCTTTTAGGCACCTCGTTGGAGGTCCCTAAAAGGACGAGGTGCCCAGATAACAGCCTTAATTATGGCGGTGTTGGACAACAAGTCCAACACCCATGGTTGACAGACAAGAGGGTACATCATGTACAACAGCCATTACAACGGGTGCAAAATGCGCACAAACGTGCACCAGAGTTCCAGGAGCGTGTACATCATGTAGAGCACAACAGTACACGCTGGTCCCGTCAACAGAGTTTGTACGAGCCTCTTCTCAACCTGAGACGCTCGGCCAGGAATGTCTACGAAACGTCTGGGACCTACGGAGCGCCAGGTGAGTGCTTTAAAAAAGTATACATTCTCAACATATGTCGTTTTATTCAAGAGAATTTAGAAATTCTGATCGAGTGGTAAATTGCTGGCGCCTAATTCTTTTATTATTAAATTCGATGAAATCTAAATTCAGAGAACTATTCCGCCATAGGATCAGAAATTGAGGCATGGGATGAGAACCTTCAATAATTTAAGAAAAATATTAAATGAAATCGGCAGCCTTCTGTTTCCTATTCACCGGGTGCTCATGAGACGGTTTAGAATATCCTTAAATTTCTAATGCAGCTCATAACGTAGGGGCTCGGGCGCTTCTTCTTACTTCCTATGAAATGAGTGAGCTGAGTGCGGCAAAAATCCCTGCTCGCCGGCCATTATTACGACAGTGCTTCACTTGAGGGTCTAATTCCCCTCTGCATGATCCTTGTGAGGGGAAAAAGAGGGCAGCGCAACCCAGATATATTGTTGGGTTGAGGAGTGGAAAGACCGCCGGAGATAATATCTGTAGATCATATTTTAATGATGTATATTGTCTACATTTTAATTATGTATTCATTTGACTGCTCAGTCAATATGCCGTGCAAGGGAAGGAATGAGGTTCAGGGGCTTGACTTTCTAGAAAGGATTTAAAATTTTCAGCTGCCGGTGAATTATTATGCATCTAATTTTATTGTGCTATGAAAAGATATTTCACCACTTTAAGAAATTCGTTAACATCTGAACGCATTGGAGCCATCAGAGAATTATGTTGACTCCTCACATTGTAAAGAGTTTAGCTGTACCGTTCAAACGTGATAAGTTTTCTAAAACTCTTTAGCAAACACGATAACAATAATAATAACACGAATTGTAGCAGCAATTGTAGAATTAATGATTACTTAGCACGCAATACTCATGTATAGCCGCACACGTTCAATAATAAGTTACTCGTCACACCAGTTAACTGCTAAGCTGTTCAACACGTCTTCAGTAAATTGCAATCATCATCAAATGTTTTCAATTTTGCTTTGTTGATAGTAATAACCACATTTTTTCGTAACCTATTTATAAAAGATAAGTAAATCAATATATTTTGCTAGTGTAAAGGACAGAAAAACTGTAATGTAGTGGGTTCACAAGTGATAAGCTATTCTCGTACGTTAGTTCAAATTCATTTCAATCAAGTGTCTTCATTCATATCAATCGCTAATACTCTATAACCAGCTTGCAAAAAACTACCGTGTCCAAGAAAAAATATAAACCGGTTAAACAAACTTAGTGAAAGCCAGTTGCTCAGTTGACAAAAAATTATTTTAGTTTTACAACAAAACAGCCACTTCAGCCCGTTCCATGTTACTTACAACGCGTTACACAGAGCAAGAAGCTCAACGAACGCTGCTTCCCTGATAACAGCCTGCAAAAATCTTTATTTCCTAAGCGCGATTGCAGCCCAAAAAACGTTATCTTGCTGAGCGTTTCCTTGTGTTTGCTCTTGTTGCTCTATCCTACGGCGTCGTCTTGAGAGGATTATCGTGGCCAATGGATGGCCAACGGTTGGCCATGAATGTTTAGTGAATAATTCTTTAACTCTCCAGCCATCATTACTGCTATGTTTAAACATTGTGCCTTAACTATATTAATTATATATATAGCTTCTCACAATCAGTAAAGAATATTGTAAGCGTACGAATCTCCATTAAATTTTAGTATTTAAAGACTGAGTCGCACAAAGGATGATAAATAATTTGACCATCAGTTTTCTTGAAATTGTATTGCATTTTCATGTAATTTATATTTTCAGGTAGTCACCCAAACGTTATTTGACGGTCGAGATAAATATCTAAAATAAATTTCAGAAGGGGCAGACACTGCGAGCTTGACGGCGGTGGAAGGAGAAGCTGTGGTGGTGCCCTGCAGGACTACCAAGTTTGTCCCTCCTGGAGGATCCTTCGCCTTCTCCTCGGTTGGAGTAGGAATTTCGTGGACTAAAGATGGCGAAGCGATCAAGTTTTCCAAAAAGTAAGTAAAAGTGGAGAATATTATTTTGAATAAACATGCTCCCATATAAGTTAATGCCCATTTTTTCCAACCCAAATAACTGTTGACCTTTTAACAATGTCAAAATTGTGACCCATGTAATACTGCGAAGTCTACGGATTTTAGTACCATTATTTAAGTAACTTTGTTGTATCGTCTCGCATGTAATTGATCGGTATTCGCTTTTTATAATATTTTAAGCGTGAAATGCATTACAATTGTGTATTTATGTTTCCAATAGTTCATGCATCTATGAATGCACTTGTCTATGTTAAACACGTGCGTATGTATTGATGTGTCGTTAAAACACGCTAAAATACAGCCATATGTCTGCATTACACGTGAACATATATATGTGAATATTTAATTAAATTAGCATATTTTTTATTAAATCGACTGTCTGGTTAGTTAATTTTGAGATTTGAACTAAAATACCAAAAATTATTTATATTTCACGATGATTTTTTTCAGATTCGAGTCTCTGGCCAACGGGAGCCTTTTAACATCTGAACGCATTGGAGCCATCAGAGAATTATTTTGACTCCTCACATTGTAAAAAGTTTTGCTGTACCGCAAGCCTCATATGTTTTAACTGTGTCTTAAAAACACATCATTTCCGATATAAACTTACGCAATCATAATTTTTTTTCATATATATACATAAGTTCTACAGTTTTCTGATACAGAATAATTTTCATTTTTCTGAGTATGTTTTGCATCTGCCATTTGGTATTAATTTAAGCAATCATAATTTTTTATATATAAACTAGTTTTTACCGTTTTCTGAAACAGAATAATTTTCATTTTCTTAATTTTGTTTTGCATCTGCCATTTGTTATCTATTACAGCGTATGAGTGGTTGCCAAAAAGGTGAGATTTATAATAACAAAACGATAAAGTTTTGAGAAGTTGCCTTATATTTTTCTGCTCACATGTCCTCATGTGTAGATGACATCATTGAGCACTAATGCGGCACCAAGATAACAAACACGATAACAAGCGCGATAACGAGCATCATTACGAACATGAAAACGAATTCGATAACGAACATTATTACAAACACTAAAACATGCACGATAACAATCATTATTACAAACACGATAGCAAGCATCATTACAAGCATTACAACAAGCACGATAACATAGAGTTTAATAAACACCATAAACAAAACGATACAAGTATTATAACAAACACAATCGCAAAACGCGATACGAGTATTATAGCACACTATCTCAAACGCGATAAGTTTTCTAAAACTCTTTAGCAAACACGATAACAATAATAATAACACGAATTGTAGCAGCAATTGTAGAATTAATGATTACTTAGCACGCAATACTCATGTATAGCCGCACACGTTCCTGTCTCTTATACACATCTAGATGTGTATAAGAGACAGCCTTTAACGTTTTTTTACTTGGACAAGTGGGATTTTGTGGACTTTGTACTGGAAAACATTTGAAATCACAGACCGCGTGACTGCTCTCGCAAGCGACATCAATTGACTTTGAAGACTCAATGTTAACCGAACAATAGAGACATTCCTCTCAACACAAAATCGTTCCTAAAATCTTCTAATCCTGAATGGAAGACAGTGAAGTAGTTTCCTAGTTTCTCTAAATGAAGTCATTGAAGCAATGAAGCAACAAATGATATAATCGTGAGTATCATTGTTGAAATTTTCGTCGCATTTTGTGACGACATGCCTCGGTTGGTTGAAACGTTGTTTCCTTCGTGGAAAATTGTTGATGATAGCAGGTAATCCTGGTCCTCTGACATGAAAAAAGTTACGAGTTCCTAAAGATACATCAGCAAGTCACTATATAACGGCTTTTCATGCTGAATCCCTTAATACAGACTAGAAATCAGCCGCTACGTGTATATATAATTGAGCGAATTTGGATACAAATGCTCAAATTTTCATTTTCAGCGATTTGAATTCATAGTGACGCGTGGATTCGACATGAATGCTATGCTCCTCTAGCTGAACTATGNGTGGTGACATCAGGAGACCTTCCCCTTACCCTCACCTGGCTGTTGGACGGCCGCCCTCTACACCCTGACCCTGCCAGGCAACTCAGGCAACTCAGCGAGTACTCCTCAGTGAGTTGACTGAGAATACTAAATAAAAAATTAGTAATACATTTTATTGGAAGCATAAATTTATTCATATTACATTTGCGGTCGCCAGGTGCTGCTGTTCCAGAGACTGGCAGAGCGACACTCCGGCGACTACACCTGCCTGGCTACGAACGCGGCAGCGGCGGCCAATCATACCGCGACCCTGGCGGTTAAGGTGATTATTTGGCAGCTAAAGTGATTATTTGGCAGTTAAGGTGATTAATTGTTTGGTATTTTAAGTGATTATTTCGGACAGCCTAAGAGCAACAGCTATAAAGATTAATTCCTGGCCGACCATACCGCGACCCTGGCAGTTAAGGTGATTATTTGGCAGTTAAGGAGATTACTTGTTTAGGTGATTATTTCGGACAGCCTAAGAGCAACAGCTATAAAGATTAAACCTGGCCGACCATACGGCGACCTTGGCATTTAAGGAGATTATGACGGGGCAACCATAGAGAGACATACAGAGGTACATACGGAGTTCGCAGCATTCAATGTGACTACTGATGGCAGAATATACGACACTAATAACGCAGCGGTGGTCGGTATAATGCCTGACAGAATTTTTATGTATTTGCTCACAAAAGCTGATACTTCAGCTAGCGTCTTCGTTCGTTAGGAGTGAGCTACCACTGTTGTGGTTCATCATCAGAGAGTGGGTATTTAAAGTGTCGCCAAAATGAACTCAAAATTTCTCAAATTTGAAAATATGTCTTGCGAATAATGCGGTAGGTAAAGTAGATGAAATGGAACCAGAAAATATAACAATCTTCCAATTATATACATCAATTCTTCCGTAATTAAGGAGAAATATACACCACACTTAAGTTATATCCGAACAAATGTTTCAGGTGCCGCCGGTGTGGACGGAGGCGCCGCGGGGGGGTGAGGGGCGCGTGGGGGAGTCGCTGTCGCTGCCCTGCAGCGCCAGGGGCGTACCGCCTTTTTGAGATTTGAACTAAAATACCAAAAATTATTTATATTTCACGATGATTTTTTTCAGATTCGAGTCTCTGGCCAACGGGAGCCTGGCTGTGCGCTCTGTACAGCGTCAAGACGGCGGCCTCTACACCTGCACTAGCACTAGTGGAACTAGCACCACCCGCCTGCTAGTGACTAGTGAGATAACTGCTGTGTGGTGCACTAGTGGCACTAGCACCATACGCCTGCTAGTGACTAGTGAGATAACTGCTGTGTGGTGCACTAGTGGCACTAGCACCATTTCCAGCAATTAACTATTAATATATATACTGCTTGCTGCACCGAACTACGAAACTATGATTGAACTTCACCCTTGACTCACTAATTTATCATATTACTCCCCTTTACAACGTTCCCAAGATAAGATACACTTGTTTTATTCATATTTTGCAGTTCAATTGCTCATTTTCATGTGTGAATCTCTTCCTCATTTTCATGTATAATTTTTTTAGTCTAAATCTATTCCATCGTCTCTCTAGGACCCCCGAAGATCGAAGGCTTCAGGTTCCCCTCGGAGCAGACTGAGGGTAGCCGCAGTCAAGTGTCTTGTGTGGTGACATCAGGAGACCTTCCCCTCACCTTCACCTGGCTGCTGGACGGCCGACCTCTACACCCCGACCCTGCCAGGCAACTCAGGCAACTCAGCGAGTACTCTTCAGTGAGTAGACTGAGAATACTAAAAAAAATTATTAATACATTTTATTGGAAGCAAAAATTTGTTCATATTACATTTTCGGTCGCCAGGTGCTGCTGTTCCAGAGACTGGCAGAGCGACACTCCGGCGACTACACCTGCCTGGCTACGAACGCGGCAGCGGCGGCCAATCATACCGCGACCCTGGCGGTTAAGGTGATTATTTGGCAGCTAAAGTGATTATTTGGCAGTTAAGGTGATTAATTGTTTGGTATTTTAAGTGATTATTTCGGACAGCCTAAGAGCAACAGCTATAAAGATTAATTCCTGGCCGACCATACCGCGACCCTGGCAGTTAAGGTGATTATTTGGCAGTTAAGGAGATTACTTGTTTAGGTGATTATTTCGGACAGCCTAAGAGCAACAGCTATAAAGATTAAACCTGGCCGACCATACGGCGACCTTGGCATTTAAGGAGATTATGACGGGGCAACCATAGAGAGACATACAGAGGTACATACGGAGTTCGCAGCATTCAATGTGACTACTGATGGCAGAATATACGACACTAATAACGCAGCGGTGGTCGGTATAATGCCTGACAGAATTTTTATGTATTTGCTCACAAAAGCTGATACTTCAGCTAGCGTCTTCGTTCGTTAGGAGTGAGCTACCACTGTTGTGGTTCATCATCAGAGAGTGGGTATTTAAAGTGTCGCCAAAATGAACTCAAAATTTCTCAAATTTGAAAATATGTCTTGCGAATAATGCGGTAGGTAAAGTAGATGAAATGGAACCAGAAAATATAACAATCTTCCAATTATATACATCAATTCTTCCGTAATTAAGGAGAAATATACACCACACTTAAGTTATATCCGAACAAATGTTTCAGGTGCCGCCGGTGTGGACGGAGGCGCCGCGGGGGGGTGAGGGGCGCGTGGGGGAGTCGCTGTCGCTGCCCTGCAGCGCCAGGGGCGTACCGCCCCCCACCATCACCTGGAAGAGGGCGCTAGGTGGTTATTCTTATATAATAATCATTATGATTCTATCATACATCATTTATACATTTATTTTCTTATTTAATGTTTACACATCAAATTAATTCAGTGCACGACTATTTACAATTGACGAAAAGTAATATATTCAAGAAAATCAGTTAAAAATTAAACCGCTTCGTATCAGGATTTAATTCCTTATAATTATTTCTAAATGATGTTAATTATTCCAGGTCCCGAAGCAAAGGACTTCATATCTCTGAACGCTATAGTGACGTCATCCGGCATCCCTTATCACGAGCCGGTATCTGGGCATTACCAGTCCGGTAATGGGACCCTAGTGTTCCCACAGCTCAGTAAGCGGGACCAGGGGTGGTACCGGTGTGAGGCTTCCAACGGGGTTGGGGAGGACATTGGGGATGACGTACGGGTTACCGTGCACGGTGAGAGTGATAATCTTACCAATTATTGTTTTTTATATTCCATACAATAATATCAGTGTTATCAAGTGAGTGTTCATAATCTATTATTCGTTACCAAAAAACGCTAGAAAAGACAGATGAAATATATAGAAATAATGTCAACATTGGCCAATCTTTACAGTTCCGAATATAAATATGTATTTGCTTCCATATCGTTTCATTTATTCAACTAATATTACATCCGCTTCAAATGGTTCATTCTTGTCATATTTCAACATGGAATTCAACATTTATTTCATATATATTGCATATATGTCACATTTCATATTATTAAATGTAAAATAATCATCGCTCATCAGAAAATACTATTTTCCCCAGCTGGCGCTAAGGTGGTGTCGCCAGGTGGTCGGGTGACGTTGCAATGTTTCAACATGGAACGCAACATTTAATTATATTAATTAAATGTTAAATAATGACCGTTCATTTGTATATCTTATATCCCCAGCTGGCGCTAAGGTGGTGTCGCCAGGTGGTCGGGTGACGGGGCTCAGCGGCCAGGCGGTGACGCTGACCTGCCGAGGGGAGGGCGACCCTCCACTCTCCCTCCACTGGACCAGGGGGGGCGACCTCCCCTTGCCCTCAGCTTCCCGGTGAGTTCATTTATAGGCGCATTGTTCATTTAATATGAAGCTAGTACTTATCTTTGTTAATTTATACACATTTTAACTGCATAAAAATAATAATTAGTTACAGCTTCCCCCAGGCTCCGTTGCACCACAAACTAACATGCACTTCATCCCGCAGCTTCTCGGTGCAAGAGACCCTCATCCCCCCCGGGGAGCAGTTCACTGCTTCATCCCCCGACGGGGGTTATCCCTCAGCATTTCCCCCCGTCCCCGGTGGGGGAGTGTCCTCGGTGCTGCGGGTGTCGCGGGTGTCATCCCCCGACGGGGGCGAGTATCGCTGTACGGCCACCAACCCCCATTAAATAATGACCGTTCATTTGTATATCTTATATCCCCAGCTGGCGCTAAGGTGGTGTCGCCAGGTGGTCGGGTGACGGGGCTCAGCGGCCAGGCGGTGACGCTGACCTGCCGAGGGGAGGGCGACCCTCCCCTCTCCCTCCACTGGACCAGGGGGGGCGACCTCCCCTTGCCCTCAGGTTCCCGGTGAGTTCATTTATAGGCGCATTGTTCATTTAATTTGAAGCTAGTACCTATCTTTGTTAATCTATACACATTTCAACTTCATAAAAAGATAATAATTAGTTACAGCTTCCCCCAGGCTCCGGTGCACCACAAACTAACATGCACTTCATCCCGCAGCTTCTCGGTGCAAGAGACCCTCATCCCCCCTGGGGAGCAGTTCACTGCTGCATCCCCCGACGGGGGTTATCCCTCAGCATTTCCCCCCGTCCCCGGTGGGGGAGTGTCCTCGGTGCTGCGGGTGTCGCGGGTGTCATCCCCCGACGGGGGCGAGTATCGCTGTACGGCCACCAACCCCCACGGCTCCCACTCGGTCACCTACACTCTCGTCGTCCTCGGTACTGCTCAATTACTGCTCAATATTTGCAATAAATATCGTTATTTTTCAGAGAGAAATTAAAAAAGTTTTCCCAGAAGATAAGGTGGATTTTGCCTCTGGGATACAATGTTTTTCTCATTTGTCTTTATAAGTTCTATCTTCTTAATGTCTTAGAAGAATCTTCTGTCTCAACACTCCCTCCTCTAGCGCTGCAAGTGTGGCTTAAAAAGATCACGCGAATAGGAAGGTTTCATGGTCGATGTAGGATTAAGATTAGGATATGAAAACTTATCATAAGGGATGCTTTGAAACCATTTTAATTATTTCGACATTAATAACCATTATCTGTGTATCTTCGTTGTTCACTCCTAACAGTAGCGACTGCAGAGTTAAAAGCCGCCTTCTTGCCGTTAACAAACAGTAATGTTAACGCTACCACACGTCGCTTCGCAAGCTTTATTCCTGGTGCTCAATAGTGATAAATATAACCGCAATGAATGAACTTGATCAGGTTCATTATTTCATTTCTGTTGTCCACAGAGCCACCACAGCCACCGTCCGACGTGCGCGTGGCTGAGGTCACGAGCCACAGCGCCAAAATCACGTGGACTTTGCCACAGGCCGCCACAGTCTGGCTCCAGTACGACAGTAAGAATTATATTGCATTATTTCCTCAGGTCTTAACGGCAGCATTTCATCACTAAATCTGTCATTATATGAAGCACTTTGCAATTTATTCTTACTTTCATTTCATAATTAACAGATATGCATTGTGGAACTAACTTCATTCCACTCGCCTGTCAACATTCCACTCGCCTGTCTACATTCCACTCGCCTGTCAACACTCCACTCGCCTGTCTACATCTGTCTCCCCTGTTGCCAGTTGACGGGAGCGTTGACAGGGCCGGCGACGTCGCCTCAGCGGCAGCTGGCAACGTGAGCGCGTCGCCATGGCAACGGCAGGCAACGTTGACGTCACTCGTCGCCAGCGCGCGCTACTGCGTCGTCCTGCGCGCCGTCAACGAACTGGGCGCCTCGGACGCGGCGACGTACGATGATTTTTTTCAGATTCGAGTCTCTGGCCAACGGGAGCCTCGCTGTGCGCTCTGTGCAGCGTCAAGACGGCGGCCTCTACACCTGCACTAGCACTAGTGGAACTAGCACCACCCGCCTGCTAGTGACTAGTGAGATAACTGCTGCGTGGTGCACTAGTGGCACTAGCACCTTCCGCCTGCTAGTGACTAGTGAGATAGCTGCTGCGTGGTGCACTAGGGGCACTAGCACCATCCGCCTGCTAGTGACTAGTGAGATAACTGCTGTGTGGTGCACTAGTGGCACTAGCACCACGCGCCTGCTAGTGACTAGTGAGATAACTTCTTGTGTGGTGCACTATTGGCACTAGCACCAACCGCCTGCTAGTGACTAGTGAGATAACTGCTGTGTGGTGCACTAGTGGCACTAGCACCACCCGCCTGCTAGTGACTAGTGAGATAACTGCTGTGTGGTGCACTAGTGGCACTAGCACCACCTGCCTGCTAGTGACTAGCGAGATAACTGCTGTTTGGTGCACTAGTGGCACTTGCACCACCCGCCTGCTAGTGACCAGTGAGATAACTGTTGTGTTGTGCACTAGTGGCACTAGCACTACCCACCTGCTAGTGACCAGTGAGATAACTGCTGTGTGGTGCACTAGTGGAACTAGCACCATTTCCAGCAATTAAATAATGATATATATACTGTTTGCTGCACTGAACTACGAAACTATGTTTGTACTTCACCCTTGACTCACTTATTCATCCATCATATTACTCACCTTTACAACCTCGCCAAGATGCACTTTTTTATTCATATTTTGCAGTTCGTTTGCTCATTTTCATGTGTAATTTTTTTAGTCTAAATCTCTTCCATCTTCTCGCCAGGACCCCCAAAGATCGAAGGCTTCAGGTTCCCCTCGGAGCAGACTGAGGGTAGCCGCAGTCAAGTGTCTTGTGTGGTGACATCAGGAGACCTTCCCCTTACCCTCACCTGGCTGTTGGACGGCCGCCCTCTACACCCTGACCCTGCCAGGCAACTCAGGCAACTCAGCGAGTACTCCTCAGTGAGTTGACTGAGAATACTAAATAAAAAATTAGTAATACATTTTATTGGAAGTGTCGTGACGGGGGGCGACTTGCCCATGACGATGACATGGCTTAAGGACGGCGCCCCTCTCCAGCACGACCATGACAGAGTCGTCAAACAGATCAGCGAGTATTCTTCAGTGAGTCATGCCTGTATTTCTTCCTGAATATTTTCTGTACCTTTTTAGCAATCGAATTGAAAGTGTAATCTAACGATAAGGAGCGGATAAAAGGTGACTGCCATTTTAATATTTTAATTCTTCGGAATAATGAGTATTGTATCGTTTAGCTGTAATTTATTCAATAAGATGAAAGTAATTCTAAATAATATTTAAAAACGAATGAAATATTTATACCTGTATATTTTATGCAATAATATTGTAAACATTTAAAGTGTTAAATATCACATCTATGAACATGGTAGACGTACGTATCACATCTACGTAGAAGGTAGACGTATCACACCTGCGTAGAAGGTAGACATATCACATCTACGTAGAAGGTAGACGTATCACATCTGCGTAGAAGGTAGACGTATCACATCTGCGTAGAAGGTAGACATATCGCATCTACGTTTAAGGTAGACGTGTGACGTAAGCTAACGCGTTCTCGTCACGCCAGGTGCTGCTGTTCAAGAGACTGGCAGAGCGACACTCCGGCGACTACACCTGCCTGGCTACGAACGCGGCAGCGGCGGCCAACCATACCGCGACCCTGGCGGTTAAGGTGGTTATTTGGCAGTTAGACGTATCAGTTAAGGTGCTTATTTGGCAGTTAAGGGGAGCGTCTAGGTCCAAAATCGAAATTTTCGTCTTTTCCGGTTTTATGCTCATCGTAAAGTTTACATTCTGCCGCATCGAACAGTACGTACTAGAACCATCTCTCTTCATTTATGCGTTCACGACAGATCCCGAAAGGGAGGAGGGGGGTGGAGTCCCTTAACAAAAGTCAAGGGGGATAATTCCGGCCAGTCAGTTTTAAATGTGCTATCACTGGGCCTGCAGCTCAGTTACCATTCAGCCATCATGCGAGAAGGTGTTTATGTAGTCGTCCTATGGACCGCTGACTGACTTTGAAGAGAGATAACGCTTATTTTCGGTAACTAAGCTACGTTACATTCCATTACATAGCGCGCGGCAGTTTTTCGCCTCTACTGATAAATTTGAAAACTGAAAAACTCTCTCACGGCAAACCTATCTCCTGCTACAGTTTTGAAGCTACAACAATGAGACATATATCATTCGATGCGCAAAGAAAAGTTCTACAAAGTGGTTTATCTTGTTTTCTAATTTCGTTTTAGTTTGAATTTTATTCCGCTAAAAGGGTGGCTGGCGCTGGGCAAAATCGGAAATTTGTTTAAAAAATTTACAAAAATTCCCCCACCACCATAAAATGAAAAATTACAAAAACCACAAAAATCAGTTTTTAGATATGGTCTTTACGCATCGAATGATATGTATTTCGATGTCGTAGCTTGAAAATCCTAGGAGGATATATATTTCTACAGTACCCCCTTTTTGGCCGTTTGCTAAGAATTTCACGTTTTCTTTGTTTTGTTTCGAAAAATTTACACGAACAAAAAAGTCTTAGAATTCTGTTTTACATACGTGTATCAAATTACTAAGTGATCCGTACGTATATAACCGAGTTACAAAAACACCCAGACGCTCCCCTTAAAGAGATTATTACGGTGCAGAATAAGGACAACTCTTTTTGCTAAAATTACTTTTGGGGCGACCATACGGTGACCCTGACAGTTTGTTGGCGCTTTGGAAAATTTATTTTTTATGGCGCTCATCGACACGCGTCTCGTTGCGCTTCAAATATTGTTGAAAGTTTACCAATAAAATAAATTTGAACAGAAAAATTAAATATTATCGAAAGTTAAACTAAACGTTGTCAGGAGGACAAACATATGCAATAATGTACTCGGAATAATTGAAGAGGAACAAAGGTACAATAATTAACCACCGCAAAAATTAGCAGAGAAGAAAATTTAGGAATTTACATGCTAGATAATCTTCAGCAAAATTACTATAATAAACCAGTTTACGGATAAAAAAAATTATTTCTATTAAGGATATGTTACTGTCGTAATTTAAATATAATGATATAATATATAAATATAATGTACATTTTATAATGTTGATATTATTATGATAATATCAATATGCTAATAATATGTTGATTTTATTATGTTAATATAAATATGTTAATAAGGTTGGGGAGTCGCTGTCGCTGCCCTGCAGCGCCAGGGGCGTACCGCCCCCCACCATCACCTGGAAGAGGGCGCTAGGTTCTTATTCTTATATGATAATATTATCATTGTTTTTGAAATGCGTTAATTATAAGCTCGTCATTTATAATTCGGTATTTATTTAATGAGCGCTAGGTGGTTATTGTTATATGATTATATTATTGTTATTGAAAAGCGTCAATTATAAGCATTCAATATAATTATAATTATATAATAATTATAATCATTTATAATTCGATATTCATTTAATGACTATATAATTATTAATGATAATTTCAAATCCAATATCTTATGAAATTATTGACATGTTTGACATCAAACGTCAACATCATTAAAATATTTTCATTCGATAATCCACTCTGTTCATTTTCGTATAAAATATTTCGGAATGCGTGCATAAACTATTGATTATTCATGTATTTTCTTTATAGTAAAAGAATTTAGTAGTGACATTTTAATAACACAAATTTGAGTTACAAGTAATTTAAAACTTCTTCTTAAAAATTTAAATTCTGTATATATTTCGCAAAAAAAAAAAATTTTTTTTGAATTCCATCAATGGGAAGACTCATTCAACTTGCATCTATTCGGCTTTCATGTACTATTAAGTAAATGTCTATCACATGCGCGCAGCTAGCTTACATTGAATGCTTCCTTGGCTCATATAAATATCCTATACGTGTTCTTAAATCGACTTTTATGGCAATTTACTTAACAATACTATTAACAAAATAATCTATGTTCATTTCACTTTTTGATAACGAAGAATTGTTATTCTTGTTAGTATAATTTTAATTTATTAACACGTTCCTACTATTCCCACGATCAAAAGGTTTCTAAAGAATATTCAAAATTAATTAACAAGAAATATAAATAGTAAATAAAGGAGAAATTAACAAAAAATGAGTCACCATGAAATTTTTTCGTCAAGTTTTTCCCGTAATTCGAAGAGAATATCATTGAAATAAACTTCATTGAAATACCTAATACTTAAAATACTCTTATCATTAGTGACTCTCATCATATTGATGATGATGATATTCACACTTCGTTTTTATTTGTTCAGGTGCAGAACCTAAGAACTTCCAGCTTCTGCACGTGCCTGCAGTGGCACAGGGTTCGTCTATAAGGTATAATAGAATAATATAATATTATACCTTATACACGGTATAATATACCTTATTATACTTTACTATATAAAGGTTCGTCTATAAGGTGAAGGGTGCTAATAACATGCAGTTGAACTGGCAACTTCTACAATACGACGAAG
Source organism: Hyalella azteca (assembly GCF_000764305.2). Lineage (NCBI taxonomy): Eukaryota > Metazoa > Arthropoda > Malacostraca > Amphipoda > Hyalellidae > Hyalella > Hyalella azteca. The sequence goes on along the minus strand of NW_025939052.1, from coordinate 2,095 downwards.
AGTAACGAAAATTTCAATTTATTTCAATAGTTTCAACTAACTAATCTGATGATGACGAGTAACGAATCTGATGATTTCAGCTAATAATTTTTAGTTCGTGGAATTTGCAAGCAGGTAGTACAACTTCACTATTTCGATGTATAAAACTCAGTAAATTGGGCGAGTGAAACCTGACGAACACGTTTAATTCATGACATTTATCATTGCGTAAAAATATTACAACGAAATAAAAGCCCTTTTATGCCATCTTCGAACGCTCCGTAACTTTCAGGAAAATGTACGTAACGTTAATCTGCAGGAAAATTTACGTTATAGACCAAGAACTATACAGAAAATTTCGCACATCTTTCACTTATTTATTTTGCACTGTAANGGGCTGGTACTTGTGTCAGGCTGACAACGGCGTCCTGGAGCCTATTGCTGACTACGTCAGGCTAGTGGTTCATGGTAGGTTGATGTTGTCAGAGGGGGTTAGGTGGTAGTTGTGAGGGGGACTAAATTAGGGGGTATTTTTGAGAGGGACTAAGGTAAGTGACAATTGTGAGGGGGGATTATAGTAGGTGACGGTTTTGACTTGGAATAAGTTAGGTGACGGCTGTGAGGGGGAATAAGTTAGGGGTGTGTTTTTGAGAGGGACAATGTAAAGTGACGGTTGTGAGGGAGACTAAATTAGGTGGCGTTTCGTTTGTGAGAGGGACAATGTAAGGAGACATTATTGTGAGGGGGGATTAAATTAAGTGGTAGTTGGGAGGGGGACAAAGTTAGGAGGCGCTGATGAAGGGAAACATAACACCTGACATTGGTGAATTGTGTTTCATATTCAATTTTGTCGAGCGATCTTATAATTATATTAATGTGACGAAGTCTTATATATCAAAGTCCTATAATAAAGTCTTTTTATGTCCTTAGAATTAGGAGTAAAGCTTTGTAATGTAATTTAAATTGGCTCAAAAGAGTACAACAATTATAGTAATTAATCTTGCTATAATTCGAAATGAAGCGGAAAAAGTTCAATGAAAAAAACGGTTTTCCCGATATATTATCAGATAGGAACATATTGGCAAAATCTGAATCTTTCAACAACTCAAGTATCGTTGTTGTATCAACAACACTTAAGTATCAACAACTTAAGTATTTATTTTCCCCAGCTGGTGCTAAGGTGGTGTCGCCAGCTGGTCGGGTGACGTTGCAATGTTTCAACATGGAACGCAACATTTAATTATATTAATTAAATGTTAAATAATGACCGTTCATTTGTATATGTTATATCTCCAGCTGGCGCTAAGGTGGTGTCGCCAGCTGGTCGGGTGACGTTGCAATGTTTCAACATGCAACGCAATATTTAATAATATTAATTGAATGTTAAATAATGACCGTTCATTTGTATATCTTATATCCCCAGCTGGCGCTAAGGTGGTGTCGCCAGTATAATATATATAAATATATATAAGAATTTCGAACAATTACCGGACAAAATTGGTAACATTACCGGACAGTGGTTAGAAAACCGGACAAAATCGAGTCCGGTTATTAACTCTGCAATTAGTTTGTACTTAAAAACCGGACACGAAAATAAATAAACTACACTACCGGACATTCTTAAAAACGCCAACCTCGTTAGGTTAGGGTTAGAGTTAGGGTTAGGTGTGTATAAAACCCTTCTTTGCGTTGCTTGACACCTTTCTACTAAGGTTAGGTCCAGCCAGGTTAAGTTCTTTTTACTTTTTTAACAATTTACTTACGTCACTGGGCCAAAAATAAGCATAGTCCGGTAAAGTGCAATTATCGTTACTATATATAAATATATATTTATGCATCTTATATACGAAATATATGAAAAATTATGATATAACAAATATCGTAATTATACTTCTGAATTGGGGGGGGGGAAATCAAATTTTTAATTGATAGCACGACCAATTGATACTGGAAACTTTTATGTGATATCTAATTAATATATAAAAATGTTTGTAGAATTTTTTGAAGACGAAACGTGATATTTCAAGAGAAATAATTTTCATGGCAAGAGATAACAATAACTGAGATAACAATGTCCGCTCAACTGATAACATTGCGCAGGCTACACGGTGCACTA